>NW_022986340.1:55107-96056 GCF_902500255.1 Thalassophryne amazonica | reverse complement strand
ACAGGTGAAAAATAAATTGTTCTGTTGTTGGAACCGCTTTCTGGTTATTTTTAGCGCTGGGTTCTGTCTGACGCAGGTCCGCTCCTCAACTCGCGTCGACACATAACAAATAATAACTGTATTGGATTGTGTATTGTACTATTGTAATATGTATTGTATTAATAATAATAATAATAACTGTATTGTATTGTGTATTGTACTATATTATAATATGTATTGTATTAATAATAACTGTATTGTATTGTGTATTGTACTATATTGTAATATATTGTATTAATAATAATAACTGTATTGTATTGTGTGTTGTACTATATTGTAATATGTGTATTAATAATAATAATAATAATAATAATAATAAATATAACTGTATTGTATTGTGTATTGTACTATAGTGTAATATGTATTGTATTAATAATAATAACTTTATTGTATTGTGTATTGTACTATATTGTAATATGTATTGTATTAATAATAATAATAATAATAATAATAATAACTGTATTGTATTGTGTATTGTATTATATTGTAATATGTATTGTATTAATAAATAAATATAACTGTATTGTATTGTGTATTGTACTATATTGTAATATGTATTGTATTAATAATAATAACTTTATTGTATTGTGTATTGTACTATATTGTATATTGTATTATAATAATAATAATAATAATAATAATAACTGTATTGTATTATGTATTGTACTATATTGTAATATGTATTGTATATAATAATAATAACTGTATTGTATTGTGCATTGTACTATATTGTAATATGTATTGTATTATTATATTATTATTATATATATATAATAATAATAATAATAATACGGTATTGTATTGTGTATTGTACTATATTGTAATATGTATTGTATATAATAATAATAATAATAATAATAATAATAATATAATAATAATAATTGCATTGTATTGTGATTGTACTATATTGTAATATGTATTATATAATAATAATAATAATAATAATAATAACTGCACTGTATTGTGTATTGTACTATATTGTAATATGTATTGTATTAATAATAATAATAATAATAACTGCACTGTATTGTGTATTGTACTATATGTATTGTATATATTATATTATATATATATATAATAATAATAATAATAATAATAACTGCATTGTATTGTGTATTGTACTATATTGTAATATGTATTTATTATAATAATAATAATAATAATAATAATAATAATAATAATAACTGCATTGTATTGTGTATTGTACTATATTGTAATATGTATTGTATTAATAATAATAATAATAATAATAACTGCATTGTATTGTGTATTGTACTATTGTAATGTATATTATATTAATATATAATAATAATAATAATAATAACTGCATTGTATTGTGTATTGTACTATATTGTAATATGTATTGTATAATAATAATAATAATAATAATAATAATAATAAGAAGAAGAAGAAGAAGAAGAAGAAGAAGAAGAAGAAGAATGTAATTTTTCAGCACCACATTTTTGACTGTTTATAAATTAAATGTCTTGCTTATGTCTGGCGTTCTTCTCTTCTTCTTCTTCTTCTTCTTCTTCTTCTTCTTTTAATTGCACCCACATAAATCACTGGGGGGAGCCCACGCCCCACTGTCAGAAGCATTACATTAATGAGGTTTCCTTACAATGGCCAGTTTCCTGAGAGTCACTTCATTAGTTTTCCAGTAACAAACAGTGAAAAACCTTACATGAAGGAGGTAATAAAGAGTTGGAGATTTATCGCATCTGTGCACTTCATGTCTCCCTGCACGCTTTGCTTGAATCCACAGACAATGTTGCAGCTTATTAGAAATCTGAGATGACATTTTGAGATGGCTTCACAGCGGCTGTATTCCTGTGATTTACGGTTTTATGTCCTTCCCGGCTCTCTCCACGCCTCTTGTTCCTTATGCTGCATAAACAAGCTGCTCATTGACAATGATCTTATTTTTCTCCATGACAGCAGAGAAATATGATTATTCCTCCTGACTCCGCTGATGAACATCCCAGCAGAAAATGTCAGCATCCATTGATTTTCACAAATGATAAAAATGTTCAGAAAAGAGACTTTTGACAATCACAGAACGCAGAGTAAATGATCTGAGAACTTCTTCCACTACTACTGTGTCTATTTCTGACTTACTGAAGTAATCAAAGTCCAGATTTCCGTTTTTGTGATGTAGCCAGGAGAGGATGAAGCTTCCAGGGACAAGCAGCAGCTTTCATTCAAACCCTGCAGGTGACCAAGATGTGTCCCCTGCCACAGAAAAGATGCCGTGATCAACAGATGGGTTCTGATTTCAAAGAGGATGAAAAAACTCTTGCAGAGTGGGAACAGAATGGAAATTTGGCATCACTTATGGACAGTCCATCTGTTCAATCGTCCATTCCCTGTCGCTTATTCAGGTCCAAATTAAATATCACATTGACTTCCTGACGTCTGTGCTCAAGCTTCTCCAGGCATAAGCACATCCTGTATTATTATAACAGCTTTCCTACTTAATTCATATAAAACTGCCCACCAGTTCTGGTGCCGATATACTACACTGACCCAAGACTGATTCCTGGGCTGGACAGTTGTTTTATGTTTGAGTTTCCCCCCTTTCCCTTGCTTTCCATTTGCTGCTTGATTTCATTTTAATTGAGAGCCTTTGAAGATTTTATCAGCACATTAGGTCCACTGACATTTGATTTTTTTCTTGAAATGTTAAAATGTTAAAGCATTTTTCACAGATTGCTTGGAATCTACCAAAACCTAAATTTTCTCAGTAGTTCAACAGGGTTCCATTCTTGGAACTTTGCTGTTTAACCTGTACATGCGCTGATGCCAGAAGTGGGACAAAGTCACCATCAAGTCACTCTCAAGTCATGAATCAGAAAGTCCCAAGTCAAGCCTCAAGTCATCTAATGACCACCAGTTGTTTGCAAGATGACTTGAGAGTGACTTGATTGGTGACTTTGTCCCACCTCTGCCTGATGCTAATTTGTAGACAAGCTAATGCTATGGCTAATATTTGCAATTTCATCATTGTAAAGAAAGCACATAAATCATTGTGTAATGCTGAAAACACTTCAGGGCTGGAAATGATTTGAGCAGTGCAGAAGACTGCAATAATGTAAGAAGGCACATTTCCATTCCCCTTCAAACTACACAATTTGAAGCAGCAAACTGAAAATGTTCAGAATGGAAAGATGTGTACTTCAAAAAAAAAAAAACCTAGCAAATATCGCAAACAAGTTTTTACACTTGGAGGAGGTTTCTCAGGCGATTTGATGCAGCCTTGGAAACACTTTATGCGCATGTTCCATTTCTGATGTTGGATTCTCTACTGGAAACTAGAGGTCCTAGAGGTCGATCCTAATATCGATAATATTGATACTAATGCTGGTATTGATACTGAACGATCCTCGTGTAAAAAGATCGATACTCAAGCTTTTTTTTCTCTCCCGCACACACTGACTGCTGCGCACGCAGATTCATCAAAGTCTACTCTCTGTCTGTAAGAGCAGCGCAGCGCTGTGTCACACAATGCCTAAACCAAACTCTGACCAAGATAGTGAAGCCATATTTTCTCAGAGTAGAATGACAACAGTCCTCTTCTGGGATCCCAACAGTGCTCCAACCAAGACCGTCCAACATGGATCTCCCCAGGTTTGGTGAAAGATAGCTGATGCAGGTTAAATTCTCTCTCTCTCATCTGCAGACTGCCACCACCACTCATCACTTCAATTGTTCCTTATATAGGTTGTCAGTCTGGAACATTCCACAATTCTTAACAGAAAGGACATGAACGAGTGAAGCTCTTCAGCATCTCACCATGTCATTTCTGGTTTGTGGCTTCGTCTACCATCGGTTTGTGGCTTTTTATGGCTTTTTATGACAATGTTGTCTGGTTTGTGGCTTTTTCCCCACTTGGCAGATTTTTTTGTGCCATTTCCACTTTGTGTTTTTATCTACCATAGAGTGAGCTTGTATAAAGTGAAGCTCCCAACTTGTGTTAAAATTATACCATCTTACATCTGGCCGTCAACCAGTTATCAGTGCGGATAACTGTTCACTCCAGACGGACAATTGGTTATATATATTAATATTAAGGATCCACAGATTACTGGTCTGGACAATTATTGGCAGTGATAAACTTCGACCCCTAATTACAGGTCGCATGCATACAGAAAGAGTCATGTGACATTCTAAAATATACAACATGTGACTTGTGGATGTGTCAGAGATGGAGAGCTTGTTAAGCGAGATGATGCTATGGCAATATTGATAAAAAATGGTAATATTTAGTGGGACTTGCTGATCCATCACCATGACTACTGGAATTACAGTTCTCACAAGAACCGTGTTAGAATGATTACATTATTTTTATTTGGGTGGGGGGATTCCCCCAAAATATTTTAATCTATAAGTGAGTCTTGAATCATCTACAAAATGTTACACTGCAATTAAATATTATTAACACATGCAGCATCTTACCTTCCACACTCGCCTCGCTTTCTTTCTCTTTGTCTGGTTTGGACGCACATGAATACGAAATGGCGGTGACACTCAGACAGATGATTGTCATCACAGTGTGACTTGTTAGTATTCAGACTCAATCAGCAGTGATACAAAAGACCTGATCAGAGCTGACGAGCTGCCACCTCGAGGACTCTTCTTCCTTCTTCTACTGATTGCGGCCATCAGAGCCTGTGTGGGCAATGTGGTGCCTGACAGCTCTTCTCTCAGAAGAGCCCACCTTCTACATTTGTGCTTGGAGACGTGCTGCCCTCGGTTGGCATCACAGCAAAACACCATGTGGTTTAAACATAGGGGCAGAATGTTGGACGGAGTGAACGTCATGGCTGAGTGTCGATAACACCACAATCAGCTTATGAATCCATTTGGCACCTATTCTGGTACCAAAACAGAAAATGTGGGCTGTTACATTCATTGTTGTCAAAGCTGCAGAATTCTTTAAATGAAAGTAAAATAACAGACTGCACAATTATACAATGAACTCTGTCTCCGCTTTCAAGGGTTACATATTAAAAAAAAAATGTTATGTGCTGACGCGGGTCAGAGAACCGAACCAGCATCTGACAATGGCCCAGCGCTAAATAACCAGAAAGCGGTTCCAAGAAACAAATTTATTCCCCCTCATGTGCAATAATTCGTGTATAACATAAATATTCAGCTGTCTTGGCAAGGTGAAGGACGGCACGCTCTCCACCGCCCAAATGGATCAAAGCCCGACACTTCTGGACTCAGATTCACCGCCGAACACCCCCCAGTTGGATACGACAAACTGACTCTGTGAAAGACGGAAAAGGTGAGGTAAGTCAACAGAGCTACAACAAATATCCTTCAGAGGCACACACTGTCAGCAACACATTCAGGTCTGAATTTAAGCTTTATGTAAATGAGCAGCTTCTCACAACAGGTGGAGGATCATCAATCCGTACGCCACGGCAGTGCGAAGCAAACTGCACAATTCTCATCGATGTTCAAATATACTGCGTAACAAAACGCCAAATTACTATTAACGATTATTCAGATGATAATCACCTCTGATGTGTGCTGACAGCATGTGTCCCTCACCCGTCCTCCTTCACAGGTACGATGTGTCAAACCTTGGCGCAGTCCTCAGTGTCTCACAACTGAACATCACAAGGTCGAGTTCCCGGCAATTCTGCTCAAATCACTCATGGCTTAAATGCAGAACGCCATCTCATTATCTGCTTCAGCTGAAAGTCTTTAAGTCTGCACGTGAGCATCATCCACAGGTGCAGCAAGTTGTTAGGCCTGCACGTGAACATCCTCCACAGGTGCAGCCAATAGTTCTGATGAGGGTGAAGGACTCTTCCGCCAGCACCTTCTCCACAGAAAAAAACAGTCTGCATACCACCTGGAGAGCAAAGAAAAGAAAACAGCACCAAAATGTCCAGCGAAACCCCCCAACACACAACAAAAATCTGCAGAATAAAAGTCAAATTGAAATCGAGCTCTTGATAATTATCCTGCCAAAGAAAACTGCTTTAAAGGTACAATATGTATACTTTTGTGTCACCTAGTGGTGAGTTTGCAGATTGCGTTATGCTATAATGAGTCGTGATTTGGTTTCCCTTCATGTTTTCACTTCAGTGGTGACAGGGTTTGGTGCTCGCTTGCCTTCGCTCCTGATAATCAGTTTTGTACGATCCTCCATGTCATAAAAATTAGGGTTCTCAAAGAAGATTAATAGGCCAAAAGCTTCATTTTACATTTTAAATGCTACTTTTTGGTAGTGGTGGAGAAATATCTTATTTAATTCAACATTCATGGTTTTTGTGGTTTGTTTGTTTTTGTTTTTGTTCAATGAAAGAATTGATTCACAAATTATTCGGTGGATTAGTGGTTAGCACTGTTGCCTCATAGCGAGAAGGTCGTGGGTTCAATTCCCGTGGCCTTTCTGTGTGGAGTTTGCATGTTCTCCCCGTGTTTGCATGGGTTTCCTCCGGGTGCTCCGGTTTCCTCCCACATCCAAAGTCATGCAGGTTAGGTGGATTGGAATCTTTAAATTGTTTGTGGGTGTGTCTGTGTTTTTTTTTGTCTGTTTGTGGCCCTGCGACAGACTGACGTCCTGTCCTGGGTGTACCCCGCCTCACGCCCTATGACTGCTGGGATAGGCTCCAGCTCCCCCGTGACCCTTAATTGGACTAAGCGGTAGAAGATGAATGAATGAATGAATGTTTGCATGCATGTCACCTTATGACCAAAGAAAATGTCTATATTTATGTTTGCATATGATGCAGTTTGTGTAATGTACACCAAATTTTGAGTTAATTTCTTAAAATTTCTGTTAATTCACATATATTCCCATGGAAAGTTTCTCACTTGGAATATTTCAAATTGTTCCAAATGGTTAAAATTTCCAAAATTCCCAATGTTAACTGACCATTGAAAGTTTCCTGAAAATTATGAGGTATGTTCCACCTCTTTAGGCCCCTATAGATCCAGCATATTTGCAGCTGATGACTGAATTAATAATGTAAATGCATGTGTATATACACTGTAATCATAATTTTGACCCTGTGTTGACTCAGTTCCTTGGGGGTTCAAGAAATTATTGTGATGTAAATTGATGTCCTCAGTGTAAGTAAACTTCTGACCACACCTGTAAGCACCTGGACGTTTGGGGCTGCTTTGCCATACTCGTCACTTTCATATCTGTCTCTACTGCATCTGTAGTATAATAAAAGAAAATTTCAACTGCCAACAAAAATGTCAGTTTATGAATGTAAAGACCAACATACGTCCTCTCTGGAATCACATCAGTCTTAAAGATTAACATGATGTGTTTCCATTGATGAAGGATGTTTGAGGTTAATGTACTTTTGTTAACTGCAGGACTGATGATTTCAGCAGAGTGCAGAGAATCAGTGAGCAGATCCAAACTCCTTCTATACCTCCATCTGCACCAAACATTTACTGTGGTGAATTGATCTAATTTCACAGATGACCACACGTACCAAAAGTAAATGATTTGCTTAGATAATAATTATCAGCTGTCATTGAATGACAGAACCAGTCATTCATATTTACTGAATGTGTCACACTGCTGACTGAGAGTTCCCCTTCTTTACTCTTACTGATCTTTGTGACATTAAAGCAATAATGCTGATGTTGCCACTCCTGTTTCCCGCACCTCATAGTACTTAATAATGCTTTCCGTTTTCTGAGCACGGTTAGCTTTCACCAAGCACGTCTGGCTTTGTGATGCTCCTGGATACTGATACTAAGATCCAGGCTTTCAATGACGTCCTGGAATCTGCCATCAGAAGTGTATCTACAACCCCAATTCCAATGAAGTTGGGACCTTGTGAAAATGTAAATAAAAACAGAATACAGTGATTTGCAAATCCTCTTCAACCTTTCAACCTATATTCAATTGAATACACCACAAAGACAAGATATTTAATGTTCAAACTGATAAATTTGATTGTTTTTGTGCAAATATTTGCTTATTTTGAAATGGATGCCTGCAACACGTTTCAAAAAAGCTTGGACAGTGGTATGTTACCACTGTATTACATCACCTTTCCTTCTAACAACACTCAATAAGTGTTTGGGAACTGAGGACACTAATTGTTGAAGCTTTGTAGGTGGAATTCTTTCCCATTCTTGCTTGATGTATGACTTCAGTTGTTCAACAGTCCGGGGTCTCCGTTGTCGTATTTTGTGCTTCATAATGCGTCACACATTTTCAATGGGCGACAGGTCTGGATTGCAGGCAGGCCAGTCTAGTACCCGCACTCTTTTACTACGAAGCCACGCTGTTGTAACATGTGCAGAATGTGGCTTGGCATTGTCTTGCTGAAATAAGCAGGGACGTCCCTGAAAAAGACGTTGCTTAGATGGCAGCATGTGTTGCTCCAAAACCTGGATGTACCTTTCAAAATTGTTGGTGCCATCACAAATGTGTAAGTTGCCCATGCCATGGGCACTCACACACCCATCACAGATGCTGGCTTTTGAACTTTGCGTTGGTAACAATCTGGATGGTCTTTTTCCTCTTTTGGCCTGAGGACATGATGTCCATGATTTCCAAAAACAGTTTGAAATGTGGACTCATCAGACCACAGCACACTTTTCCACTTTGCGTCTGTCCATTTCAAATGAGCTCGGGCCCAGAGAAGGCAGCAGCGTTGTCGATGTATGGCTTTCACTTTGCATGGTCGAGTTTTAACTTGCACTTGTAGATGTAGCGATGAACTGTGTTAACTGACAGTGGTTTTCTGAAGTGTTCCTGAGCCCAAAAAAGTAAGATCCTTTACACAATGATGTTGGTTTTTAATGCCGTGCTGCCTGAGGAATCGAAGGTCACTGGCATTCCATGTTGGTTTTCGGTTTTTTTGATAATAATGAATTACAATAGTCCAGCCTAGAAGAAATAAATGCATGAATTAGCTTTTCAGCATCACTCTGAGACAAGACCTTTCTAATTTTAGAGATATTGCGCAAATGCAAAAAAGCAGTTCTACATATTTGCTTAATATGCACATTGAAGGACATATCCTGATCAAAAATGACTCCAACATTTCTCACAGTATTACTGGAGGTCAGGGTAATGCCATCCATAGTAAGGATCTGGTTAGACACCATGTTTCTAAGATTTGTGGGGCCAAGGACAATAACTTCAGTTTTATCTGAATTTAAAAGCAGGAAAGTAGAGGTCATCCATGTCTTTAAGTTCAGTAACCAGAATGTTCTATATGAGTACATACAAAGTATGAACAGGAATCCAAGACAGCAACAAGGTTCAAATACTGGAATTCAAAGGTGCAATGCAATTGGCAGGCAAAAATAGGAACTCAAGAACACCAACAAAAATGGAAGTAGTGATGTGTGGTCAGGGCAGGCAGGGGAGGCTGTGCCAGCGATGGTAGATCAGTGGTATAGCTTCTGACTGGCAATCAGAGCTTTTGGAAAGTGCAGGTTCGAGTCCCGTTGGTGGCATGCAATTTTTTTTTTTTATTTTCACAGCAGCTGCACAATGTGTAACGACATTGCGCAGCTGCTGGCACTGTGTTCCCGCATGCACAAACCATCGCAGCGACATCGTGCATGCCCGCCTGTTGGCGCAATGTTTCATGGTTCGATCATATGAGCTGGTCCGTCATGAGTCATCCTGAGTTGTACATATTCGCACTGTGTCAAAGGGCCCTAAAGGACGACCAACACTGGAGCTAAAAGGTTTGTTTCAGACTGCAGGACACAAGACACGCTCTTTTCAAATGGAGTGCGACACACGAAAAATCTGGCTGTGTGGACCTCCAGCAACAAACCCCCTTTTCTGCTTTTCCTGCCTCTTTTTTCAACTTGTGACAATGTCTGGACCCAGATGGGATATTGTGACCTGAAGAATTTGCAAAGAAGTCTAATCAAACACAAGTGGTCAACCACTCAGATTTAAAGCCAGAAAAGGCTCCAAACATAAAGTCGGAACAGGACTGATGAAGGATGACTTTCTTGCCTGTCAGTGATCTCCACTGAGACAGAGAGACTTTTAAAACTGATGGAAGATAAGGAAGACTTCTACAAGCAAGTCATCAATGCTTTTATTCAGAAGGAGCGGCACATGGACTTCATTTATAAGTAAAGGTAAGACCATAATTTTTTTATTATTAAATGTGCTTTTTAGTGTGCTATAGTTTGTCTGTGTAAAGAATGCTAATATGAGATTTTAAACATGACCCGTTAACTGCTGCCAATCAAACGGTGAATAAGCTGCGCTGTAGGGTTCATATGTTTGTAAATTTATGTTTGTGATGAAGTCAGTGCCTCACCAGCCATCTACCGCACCGCACGTCACTGGATGGAAGACTAGAAAGCAGGGTGGACCCTAAGCATACAATCATATTTACAATCTGACAACTTGGTGTGATTTGTGCCTCACTTATAAAGACTGCAAAAATTAGCCCAGGAAGAACAGAGACACGTGAGCATGGGAAGTCAGTAACCTACAAGACAAAACCCAACAGAGAGTGAACACAAACCCAGAGAGGAGAAACTAAAACACTGCATTGCAAAAATCCAGTAACAAGGAGAGACATTAACCATGACTCCAAGAGAATCAGCCAGACAATGACAAGGAGTGGATTAAACTTAGCGTGCAGAACACTTAGTAAGCAAGAGCAAACAGCCCTGAACTGTAACACGAGGCGTGATCAGTGCTGAACAGTAACAGAAATCACTGCACTGTTAAAACGTGGTGTCCAAGCAAAACTCGGAGTAGAAGCAAAACTGAAGCATAAAAATGGCAGAAACATGACATTGAACTTAGACACTGTCTTACTGGAGGGTTGTGAGACGCGCACGCTAACATTTGATGTATAGTGGTGACTGGATGTCTTTGGTACGAGGTCTTTTCAGAGGATCCTTGTATACCGCTGAAATGACGCTGAGGAAAGAAACAATTACTTTGGGAGACTCAGATGAGGACGATCACTTGCATTGTGAGGAAATATCAACTATTACATTTTAGTCGTGTGCCTCAGTGCTGAGGACACCAATGACTGGAGAAGGCCAAGGGGGTACCCACATTTCACCTGGCTGTAGATGATAAATAATTACCTCTGAGAGGTGGAGGTGGACTGGTTATGATCCGGGATCCTAGGTGGGTCCATAATTTGTTGGATGCAGTGACTTGCAGCACTATACCTGGCCTTGGTTTTCACTAAAACCCTCTCAGGACTGCCCACTTTACTGTCTTAATCTTGAATGGACTGTCAATCACTTATTGATTTTGGTGTACATATGAAAATTTGTTGAAATGTGTAGAAATGTGGAAACATGACTAAGTTTTTCCTTTGCTTTTGAGTTTCTTTTTTGTTTGTTTGTTTGCTTTATTTGTCTTCAGAATAAACATTAAAGGTTTATTCACACATGCAGTCAAAGTATTTCTTCAACACGTCAACATGTTGTTGACAGATTTGAGGGTTTTTTTTTTCCTTGTCTCTTGTGACGTTTGATCGTAAATGGAATCACTTCATTTTCTGCGTGGTGCACCTTCTTTTCCCACTTCGCCCATGTTTGTCAGTCACGGTTCATTTTGCAGCATTATCAGCATCCCACAAGCCAAATTTCAAAAAATATCAGTGTCCACGTTTCAGCAATAATCTCACTCTGTGCACTGTAACCATGACAACTAAAAGCATTTGACCATTTGTCTTTCTCAAAACATTTACCTGAACTTATTATTAGCATAATGTAAGATTGTAAAAGGTAATCTGGATTCAGACGTTCGTGCAGACGCACCAAACCCGTCCTGCAAATCTAATACGGTAAAGTACCCAATCGTCATTTCATTTTAGGCTTATTTATTGCAACAAATTCACTCACTCATTGCTGACTTTCCAAATGAACAACATGAAAATGATAAAGATACAAACAAACAACTGTTGAAAAAAACAAAATTAAAAACAACTGTGACAAGTGACAAAAGTGACAAGTGACAAAGTTTTTTATTCGGCACACAAAATATTCAAATAGAAAAAAATGAACAATTCCACAAACAAACACAGACAAAACTAGTGAGTCCGAAAGGGTGTGGGCTGAAGCAAAGCTTATTAGCGCCCACCCCTGCTAGTACAAGTCCAACAATTCTAATCAGTCATATTTACATAAATACAAATTCACTACTACATGTCGACACACAGACATACACATCAATATACTATTCACTTAATTATATTTATATAGTACCAGATCACAAGAAAGTCGAATCAAGGCACTTTACGCCAGTAAGGACTAACCTTACCAACCCCAACTAGACCACCAACTAGACGCACTCAGAGAGTGCAAACCTCCGCCAAGGCCATGGGGTCACTGACGCCATAACATCTACACGCCGTGGAATCATTGAACCTAAAAAAGTTAACATGATGTTTGCTCAGTAGTAAAAAAGTTTCATCTGCTGTGACTGGATAGCATGTATCCTTAGCGCTTGGCATCACAGTTTATTGCAACTTGCACTTTTCCCAGAAGCTACTGTCATCTGAGCACCGATATTGATATTGCATGTGCTTATAGACAAAAACAAATAAGAGACAAAATTCAATTTATTATTCAGCTAAACTGCAAATATATGAATGTTTTAACATTTATGAAACACTTCTCTAAACAAGGCCATAGGGTCACTGACCCTAAAGAGATTCCCTCCTTGGCACAATGATCTATTTCTTTTTATCTCTTTCTTTAAATTGTATATAATAATCATTAGATTATTATATATAAACAAAAATAAATTTAAGAAATAGTACAATTTGAAAACAAATGCACCCGAACGTGATGACAGCTGCAACTGCTTAATGCTAACTTTTAACATTGAAAATGCCATAGACACGCTAACGTGTTAGCATCGTGATCCGGATCGTGATCCGGATCACCACTAAAATCAGTGGTGTAGTCTACGTGGAACGCAGGTAGACGCCGTCTACTCACCTAAAATGACCGGGAATTTCTGTCTACCCACTTCAAATTGCCCAGGGGAACATGACAGTGTAACTAAAATAAGCGCTTATTGACTAATTTTATTTTCTCCCTTTAAAAGACAGCCATCAGGCGTCCATCACTGCAGAGTGCACTGTATGTCCCACCCCCGCTCGCTTTGCTAGATAAGAGTTGGCTCATAGACAGATGGGGCGGGGCTACCAGCTAATCAGCGCGAAAGCCGCACACAAACAAGAAGAATGCTGGAGAAAGTATCGATGGTGATTATTACCCGAAAAAAATGAAAAGAAAACAGGCCTCGGTTTTAGATTTTTTTTTTCGAAAACGTCCACCTGCTGCTTCAGGGCTGATTGATTAAGTTTGCACCCTGAGTGGAGGAGATAAACCTGGCGCTGTCTGCATTGCTGGTAAGTGGGCTAGCCTACGACAGCTAGTTTCTTATTTGTTCACTAAGCTAATGGGCCTTTCACACTGAATACGTCAGATGCGTCAAAAAAAACGGTCTAAAAAGCATTATTTTCAATGAGACGCGTTGCTTTTTAGATGCTGACGGGAGCGCGCATTGCCGCTTGTCGGCAGGCTGACGTGGACAAAGTTCAAGCCAATCCAACTTTCTGAGCTGTGACGTACCTTTGCATTGTCCAATAGGAACGACGCATCGGGCCAAAACACAGAAGACTAGTGGCAGAAACCACTGATCTGTACAAAATGGATCGGTGTACAAATAAACCACTGATCTGTGCAAAACAAACGTGTCACAGGACTGCTCATTTATGGAGCAGTTTTCTGAAGAAAAATCCTTGGAAATGTTTTTGTTGTTGTTTGTTACCTCAGAATTTCTGATTACTGTTAAAAAAGTTTAGAACACTTGTAATTAAAATAGCTAAATAAATCAATAAATGGTTCTTTAGAAACCTTTCAACATAAGGAACCTCGACATTTATTTTTAGACAAAATAACATGGAAATTTGTACATTTTTTTTAAGTCTGGTAGATTATTTATATCTCATTTCAACCAGAAAACAGACACTGTAAATAAATACAAATGTTTATTATAAATGCAACAGGAAATAATTTAACAATGACTGCAGTGATTGTAAAGTAGGATTTCTGTGACATAAACCTCATGATGAATTTTTTTAATGGTCATTTCAACTTGTAATTTTGACAAAATATGTAATTGCCTTTAATGTTGTTATCAGGACAGAGTCATTTCTAAAATATGAATTTGAGCACAATAAGTGGAGAGCTTCTACTTGTGCAAATGTCTTTTGACTTTATTGGTGGACATTTTTAATGATCCGTTCATTTATTGTTAAAATATAAAATGAAACAGCTTTTTAAAAAATAATAGAGTTTTGCCGGTAATCTACAGATGTCTCTGAGCTTGAGTCCCATTGGCTGTTGGATAGTGTAGTTTTAAAATGACTGGAATTGGTAAGTGGCATACTCCCAGTAGTTGCATGGTTGTCTTAGTTAGTTAGTTGGTTGTCTTCATACTATATTTGTGCCACTGATTTGGCCTACAATGTTTTTGTCATGGGTTGAAAAGGTTTCTGCAAAGTAAAGCATCTACCATATTTTCATTGTATGTGAATTTTCTGGGAGCAAGCTTCTGTCCTTCAGCCTAGCTGCTGTTTTAATGTAATTTAATGTATACTAATACTAGCTTGTTTATACTGGGTAGGTTTCCTTATGGACCACAAAGCCTACAGGTTCCAGTCCCCGTCTGGACCTGATGATGGACTGTCAACTTCAACAGAGATTGTGGTAGGAGGTGAGGCTCTGCAGCCAGTGCAGGCTCATGTAGACTGGTGTGCTCTGTTTTGTTTTTGTTTATGCATCTAAACTGTCCACAAACAACGTGGGGCCATGCGGATTATATGAAGGGTGAATCTTGCAGCTGCTGAATTTGTAGTATAGGCTCATATCCGATACTAAATAGAGGGACTTAGTTGGGAGGCAATAATCTGCTCCTTATTATTGTTAAGAGAACTTTTCTTTCTTAATAACAAGGAGTCACAGTCACTTTTTTTTTGAGTGACTGTGACTTAAAGTTGTCTTATTTACTGTTAAACAATACACAGTAGCTTGCATATGATACTTTTGGCTGGATTTAAACATTGGTTATTCCTGGTTTATGACCTGATTCAGTTTCTTTGTTAAATTAGGTTTTCAGATGCCAAAAAATAAATGTATTGATCTTTGTATTTTTAATCACTTTTATAGAATTACTGTTGTATACTGTATTTTGCAATTGGTGCAAATTACTTACTTACATTCTGACACATTTCTCACATTTATAGTGGCAAATATAGAATATAAATGATCAGATGGAAAGTATAGATCTATTTGTTGTTATGGTGTTAAAAATGTTAATAACCGGGGGCGCAATGCACGAGGTTGATGATGGACAAAAACACAGTCTACCCACTTCAAAAATGTAGACTACACCACTGACTAAAATTTAATCACTTGTTCCTCTTGTCATTTCCAACCACTCCACAAAATTTCTATAAACAAAAATAAATTTAAGAAATATTACAATTTGAAAACAAATGCACCCGAACGTGATGACAGCTGCAACTGCTTAATGCTAACTTTAACATTGAAAATGCCATAGACATGCTAACGCGTTAGCATCAGGATCCGGATCATGATCCACATCACCACTAAAATTTAATCACTTGTTCCGCTTGTCATTCCCAACCACCACAAAATGTAATCAAAATCCATTCAAAACCTTTTGAGTTATCCTGCTGACAGACAGACAAACAAACAAACAAACGCGACCAAAACATAACCTCCTTGGCGGAGGTAATAACACGAATTCATTTGAGCAATGTTTATCTTTCTGTTTGTTCCTCTGCTCCTCATGGATCCTTTGGCCAGTTTCCACCAAACTTCATATGTGGATGACAGTCAGGTCCAGAATTGCCCTGAAAGACTTTTCATTGGCATAGGTCAAGGTCATTGGGGTCAAAAGCTGTTTTTTTGTTTGTTTGTTTGTTTTTGTTGTTGTATTTTTACTCCAATTTCCACAGCTAGGCACATATGTAAGTGAGTTCTGGAACTGCTCAGGAACGATCAAATTTACCAAAGGTCAATCACTGGGGTCAAAGGTCACAATTTAGGTTTTTCACTCCAATTTGCACCAAAATGTGGCACACATGAAAGTGGGTTCAACAGCCCAGCAAGGGTAGATTTGTCAAAGGTCAATCACTGAGGTCAAGGTCATGACTGCTTTTTTATTGGCCTACTCCTTCTGGGTTTTGTTTTCCTGATATCTGCCAAATTGGTTGAGCAATGAAGTTTGACACCAAAATTCCCTTTTGTTACATCTGCCACAGGAACTGCTCCGTCTCCGAAGATCGGTTCAGTCACTCCCTCTGAGTTGTTTGTTTGTGCTTGACTTGTTGCATGTGTGCAGGAACTGGGGCAGAGCAACCACCAGCTGTATCCCATCAGCAGGTCTACTTATGTTTGGCTCCACCATCACTCCTCTGCCAGGCTGTGAAATTAGTTGCTCTCACTTTCTTGTGCTCTGCCCTGTTGTTGTATGTAGACACAACCAGTCAAAAGTTTGGACACACTTTCCCATTCAACTGAATGACCAGTTCTGATGGTCACAGTTATGTTCAGGTTCAACAAGCAAGTGTGTTATCTGAAAACTTGTTGCAAACACTGATCATGAGTTAAAACAATATTTATGAAATTGAATTAAATGCCTCGAAAGGGGCACCACCTGTATACCGCAAGAGCTTGATCATGTTGTGATCAATATTAATCAGTGTTTGATCTGAAAGTCATAAGTTCCGGTTACAATTGATTAAAAATCTGTCTTCAACTGCACACAAGTCAAACAACTGGTGTAATATTTACAGATTTATTTGCATATGTACAGGTACAAACACATGTAACTGAGATTTTGACAATATGGGTAATGATTCATAGTTTTATTACTGAGAGGATATGTTCATGAACAGGTGTGAAAAACAAGGAAAAAGAAAATAAGGCACTAGATGTAGAAATTAATAAGAATAAACCCGGGGTTGGAATTTGGTGGTGAATTTTGGGTTATCAAATTATTGTTGTTATTATTATTAAGAAAATTTTCCACTTTGCATGACTGATAGCAAAGACCATCAGAAGACTTGAAGTTTCATTTATCTGGGTCCTTTGGATCGGATGAGGGAAGTGGTCCATTCCGGTTTCCTGATTGGCCTTTGCTGGCCTGGTTTCACCTGCGTCAGGTTAAACCACTGGGTCTCCCACATGACCTCAGGCATGCAGACTGTT
The DNA here is from genome assembly GCF_902500255.1 of Thalassophryne amazonica. Lineage (NCBI taxonomy): Eukaryota > Metazoa > Chordata > Actinopteri > Batrachoidiformes > Batrachoididae > Thalassophryne > Thalassophryne amazonica. The sequence goes on along the minus strand of NW_022986340.1, from coordinate 78,767 downwards.
TGGTTGGTTTCACAGCGGGACCGAATGTGATGGTTCGGCAGTTCCATAGAAGTTGGGTTCACCGACCGACCCATGATGAATATTTCAGTGTTTGCTGTCAAAGCTACTCCGACAGCTTCCAAAACCTGTAGAAAATCAATTTGAATTCTTTGCAAAAATTTTGAAAAAGTTCAAAGCTTGGCAAAGAAAGTTGTGGAGAAAAATTTAAGTTAACCAAAATACTTTTGGTACTGAGCGGAAAATGGAGAATTTCGAGACTCGAAAATTCGCTCTTAATTCGAAAAAATTCAGCTTTGACATTGTCTTCAAATGCAGAGAAGTTGACTCATGCCTTAAAAATGATTAAAACTGGTTCATCAAACAACGAAACTTACAGAACAAAAAGAAACAATGAAACAAAAGAAAAGAATGAGACAAAAGAAACAAAAGCCACATGCTAAGACTAAGCACTTACAGAGTGAGGAGTGTGGAACAGAGGAGAGCCGAAGAGAGGGAAAAACAAGTTTCTTTGTTCCAAGGTCATTTTAAAGAGGGGAAGCACATGGTAATAAGCTCCGCCCACTTTGTGTCCAGATTTGCATAAGAAAGTTATTTGAAAACCACATCAAATACAATAAATGACATACCTTCTTTCTTCTTTGACTAACAAACTCTAAGCTGACTTGGCTATCTTCGAAACCATCCTACAACCCTTAATTCCAATGAACTTGGGACGTTGTGTAAAATAAATACCAAATACAATGATCTGCAAATCCTCTTCAACCTATATTCAATTGAATACACCACAAAGACAAGATATTTAATGTTCAAACTGATAAACTTTATTGTTTTTGTGCAAATATTTGCTCATTTTGAAATGGATGCCTGCAACACGTTTCAAAAAAACTGGGACAGTATGTTTCCCACTGTGTTACATCACCAATTCTCAAAGAACACCTGTTTGGAACATTCCACAGGTGACCAGGTTAATTGGAAACAGGTGAATGTCAAGATTGGGTATAAATGGAGCATCCCCGAGCTCCGAGCTCACTCGGGAGGAGCTCGGAGTCGAGCTGCTGCTCCTCCACGTCGAAAGGAGTCAGTTGAGGTGGCTCGGGCATCTTTTTCGGATGCCCCCTGGACGACTCGCTGGAGAGGTGTTCCGGGCACGTCCCATTGGGAGGAGGCCCCGGGGAAGACCCAGGACACGCTGGAAGGATTACATCTCTGGGCTGGCTTGGGAATGCCTTGGTGTTCCCCTGGCAGAGCTGGGGAGGTGTGTGTGGATCGGGAGGTCTGGGCGGCTTTGCTTGAGCTGCTGCCCCCGCGACCCGACTCCGGATAAAGCGGAAGAAAATGGATGGATGGAGCATCCACAAAAGGCTCAGTCATTCACAAGCAAAGATGGAACGAGGATCACCACTTTGTGAACAACTGCATGAAAAAATAGTCCAACAGTTTAAGAACAATGTTTCTCAACATTCAATCGCAAGGAATTTAGAGATTCCATCATCTACAGTCCATAATAATCAGAAGATTCAGAGAATCTGGAGAACTTTCTAACGTAAGAGCAAGGCAGAAAACCAACATTGAATGCCCATGACCGTCGATCCCTCAAGCGGCACTGCATTAAAAACCAACATCATTGTGTAAAGCAGGGGTGGCCAAGTTCAGTCCTCGAGAGCTACCTTCCTGATACTCTTAGTTGTCTCCCTGCTCCTACACACCTGAATCCATGAAAGACTCGTAGCAGACTTTTAATGAGCCTTTCATTGGATTCAGGTGTGTTGGAGCAGGGAGACAACTAAGAGTGTCAGGAAGGTAGCTCTCGAGGACTGAACGTGGCCACCCTGGTGTAAAGGATCTTACTACGTGGGCTCAGGAACACTTCAGAAAACCATTGTCAGTTAACGCAGTTCGTCCCTACATCTACAAGTGCAAGTTAAAACTCTACCATGCAAAGTGAAAGTCATACATCAACAACATCCAGAAACGCCGCTGCCTTCTCTGGGCCCGAGCTCATTTGAAATGGACAGACGCAAAGTGGAAAAAATGAGTCCACATTTCAAATTGTTTTTGGAAATCATGAATGTCGTGTCCTCCAGACAAAAGAGGAAAAAGTCCATCCAGGGTGTTACCAGCGCAAAGTTCAAAAGCCACCATCTGTGATGGTATGGGGATGTATTAGTGCCCATGGCATGGGCATCTTACACATCTGCAATGGCACCATCAATGCTGAAAGGTACAAAAGGTTTTGGAGCAACACATGCTGCCATCCAAGCAACATCTTTTTCAGGGATGTGCCTGCATATTTCAGCAAGACAATGCCAAACCACATTCTGCACGTGTTACAACAGTGTGGCTTCGTAGTAAAAGAGTGCGAGTACTAGACTGGCCTGCCTGTAGTTCAGACCTGTCACCCATTGAAAATGTGTGGCGCATTATGAAGCGTAAAATACGACAACGGAGACCCCGGACTGTTGAACAACTGAAGTTGTACATCAAGCAAGAATGGGAAAGAATTCCACCTACAAAGCTTCAACAATTAGTGTCCTCAGTTCCCAAACGCTTATTGAGTGTTGTTAGAAGGAAAGGTGATGTAACACAGTGGTAAACATACCACTGTCCCAGCTTTTTTGAAACGTGTTGCAGGCATCCATTTCAAAATGAGCAAATATTGGCACAAAAACAATAAAGTTTATCAGTTTGAACATTAAATATCTTGTCTTTGTGGTCTATACAGTTGAATATAGGTTGAAGAGGATTTGCAAATAATTGTATTCTGTTTTTATTTCAAAGGACCGTAATGTAATTAAGAATAATAAACAACAATCTTGGAGGAATTATGTTTCTAAACTGAATATTAATACTCCCATGAATAAAGTATGGGAGATGGTAAGAAAATAAGCGGAAACAAGTATGCTCTTGTGTTAAATGTACAGCAAGACAGGACATTGTGAATTTATTGGCTGAGGAACATAATTCATCTTCCAGTCACTACTCTCCTACATTTCAGGTTTATAAAAACCAAGCTGAGAGCCTGGCACTCATCTTTATTATCTTTATTTATCTTTATTCCTATTGCGAAATCTGGAAAGGATGCAACTAACCCAACAAATTATTGTCCAATTTCTTTAACCAGTTGTCTTTGTAAAATCATGGAACGAATGATTAATGCCAGATTGGTTTAGTTCTTGGAGAAAAATGGATTGATATCCAAATTGTCAAAATCGAAGCACGATTGATCACCTCATTCGCCTTGAATCTTTCATTCCTGATGGTATTATTCGTGGTCATCATGTGGTCTCCATTTTCTTTGATCTTGAAAAGGCTTATGATACTACATGCAATATGGTATCACGAGAGACCTTCACAATCTTGGGTTGAGGGGCAGGCTGCCCATTTTCATTCGAAATTTTCTTTCCAATCGTGTGTTTCGAGTTCACCTCGGGTCAGCGTTTTTGGATTTACATACTCAGGAAATGGGTGTTCCGCAAGGCAGCAGCCTATCCTACTCTTTTCTTATTGAAGATAAATAGCATTGTTGACGTGGTAAGTCCCGGGTTTGATAGATCTTTGTTTGTGGATGACTTTTGTATTTCTTGTTCGTCACAAAATATGTTGTTTATGGAAACGGTGTTGCAAAATTGTTTACATCAAATTGAAAGTTGGGCTGAAGAGAATGGTTTTCACTTCTCTAAAACCAAGACTGTATGTGTCATTTTTGTACTAAACGATCAGTGCACCCTGATCCTGAAGTTAAACTAAATGACACTATTATTCCTGTAGTTCAACAGACTAAATATCTTGGCCTAATCTTTGATAATAAACTTACTTTTAAGGCACATATTGATTATCCATCCATCCATCCATTTTCTTCCGCTTTATCCGGAGTCGGGTCGTGGGGACAGCAGCTCAAGCAAAGCTGCCCAGACCTCCCGATCCACACACACCCCCCAGCTACTCCGGGGGAACCCCAAGGCGTTCCCAAGCCAGCCGAGAGATGTAGTCCCTCCAGCGTGTCCTGGGTCTTCCCCGGGGCCTCCTCCCAATGGGACCTGCCCGGAACACCTCTCCAGCGAGGCGTCCAGGGGGCATCCGGAAAAGATACGCCTAGAAATTCTGTCCATAAAAATAATGAACAGAACCGGTGACAAAGGGCAGCCCTGGCGGAGGCCAACGTGCACTGGAAACAGGTTTGACTTACTACCGGCAATGCAAACCAAGCTCCTGCTGCGGTCGTACAGGGACCGGATAGCCCTTAGCAAAGGACCCCGGACCCCGTACTCCCAGAGCACCCCCCACAGGGTGCCCCGAGGGACACGGTCAGATGCATTCTCCAGATCCACAAAACACATGTGGACTGGTTGGGCGAACTCCCATGAACCCCCGGGCACCCGATGGAGTGTGTAGAGCTGGTCCAGTGTGCCACGACCAGGACGAAAACCACACTGCTCCTCCTGAATCCGAGATTCGACCATCGGTCAAATTCTCCTCTCCAGTACTCTGGAATAGACCTTACCGGGGAGGCTGAGGAGTGTGATCCCTCTATAGTTGGAACACACCCTCCGGTCCCTCTTCTTAAACAGAGGGACCACCACCCCGGTCTGCCAATCCAGAGGCACTGTCCATGATCGCCACGCGATGTTACAGAGGCGTGTCAGCCAAGACAGTCCCACAACATCCAGAGACTTAAGGTACTCAGGATGAATTTCATCCACCCCAGGAGCCTTGCCACCGAGGAGCTTTCTAACCACCTCGGTGACTTCGGCCTGGGTAATGGATGAGTCCGCCTCTGAGTCCCCAGTCTCTGCTTCCTCTTCAGAAGACGTGACGATGGGATTGAGGAGATCCTCGAAGTACTCCTTCCACCGCCCGACAACATCCTCAGTCAGGGTCAACAGCTCCCCACCCGCACCGTAAACAGTGCCGGTCGAGAGCTGCTTCTGCCTCCTGAGGCGCATGACGGTTTGCCAGAATCTCTTCGAGGCCGACCGATAGTTCCTCCATGGCCTCCCTGAACTCCTCCCAGACCCGAGTTTTTGCCTCTGCGACCACACGGGCTGCGGCACGCTTGGCCTGCCGGTACCTGTCAGCTGCTGGGGTCCCACCTACCAACAAAGATAAGTAGGACTCCTTCTTCAGCTTGACGCATCCCTTACTTCCGGCATCCACCACCGGCTTCGGGGATTGCGGCCGCGACAGACAGCAGAGACCTTGTGACCACAGCTACGAGCGGCCGCATCAACAATGGAGGTGGAGAACATGGTCCACTCGGACTCCATGTCTCCAACCTCCCCCGGGATCTGGGAGAAGCTCTCCAGAGGTGGGAGTCGAAGACCTCGCTAACAGAGGGTTCCGCCAGTCATCCGGCTTCCTCCCCTCCCAGCGGATCCAACTCAACATCAGGTGGTCAACAGCTCTGCCCCTCTCTTCACTCGAGTGTCCGAGACATGTGGCCGAAGGTCAGATGATACGACTACAAAATCGATCATCGACCTCCGGCTCAGGGTGTCCTGGTGCCACATGCACTTATGGACACCCTTGTGCTCAAACATGGTGTTCGTGATGGACAAACTGTGACTAGCACAGAAGTCCAACAACTGAACACCACTCAGTTTCAGATCGGGGAGGCCGTGCTTCCCGATCACCCTCCTACAGGTCTCACTGTCACCGCCCACGTGGGTGTTGAAATCCCCCAGGAGAACAATGGAGTCCCCAGTCAGAGAGCTATCTAGTACCCCTCCAAGGGACTCCAAGAAGGTTGGGTACTCTGCACTGCCGCTCGGCCTGTAGGCCGAGACAACGGTGAGAGACCTGTCCCTGACCCGAAGGCGTAGGGACGCGACCCTCTCGTTCACTGGAGTAAACTCCAACACATGGCGACTGAGCTGGGGAGCAATAAGCAATGCGACGCCAGCTCTCCGCCTCTCCCCATGGGCAATGCCAGAAAAATAAAGCGTCCAGCCCCTCTCCAGGAGTTGGGTACCAAAGCCCAAGCTGTGAGTGGAGGTGAGCCCGACTATCTCTAGTCGGTATCTCTCAACCTCCCACACAAGCTCAGGCTCCTTCCTCCCCCAGCAAGGTGACATTCCACATCCCAACAGCCAGTTGCTGTGAGCATGGACTGGGCCGCCGGGCCACCCGCCGTCGACCTCCACCCAATCCTCTCTGCACCGGACCCCCATGGCCCCCTCTGCAGGTGGTGAACCCACAGGAGGGCGGACCCACGTCACTCTTTCGGCCTGAGCCCAGCCGGGCCCCATGGGCTAAGGCCCAACTACCAGGCGCTCGCGCGCAAGCCCCAACCCCAGGCCTGGCTCCAGGGTGGGGCCCCGGCTCCCGCATACCGGGCGATGTCTCGGTCCTTGACTTTTTACTGGTCATGGAGGTTCTGAACTGCCCTTAGTCTGACCCGTCACCTAGGACCTGTTTGCCTTGGGAGACCCTACAAGGGGCACAAAGCCACCGACAACATAGCTCCTCGGATCATCCGTGTACACAAACTCCCCCCACGATAAGGTGGCAGCTAGAGGGGGAGATTAATTATGTGAGGCGAAAATGCCTTAAAGTCTTAGCCCTGCTTAAGGTTGTGTCAAAAATGGATTGGGGTGCTGATCGCGTTGTACTCCTCCGCCTGTATAGATCTCTAGTTAGATCTAAACTGGATTATGGTTGTGCAATTTATAGCTCTGCCCGTAAGTTTTACCTTGAAAAGTTGAAACCAATTCAGAATCAAGGTCTCCAACTTTGTCTAGGAGCATTTTGTACCTCTCCTATGCAGTCCCTTTATGTGGAGGCAAATGAATTACCATTACATTTAAGATACAAAAAGCTATCTCTTCACTACCCAATTAAAGTAAAAAATAGCTGGCACAATCCGATGTATGGTGGTACCTTATGCTACGATATTCTAATGTCTATACTTGTAAGCCATCAGCTATTAAACCTTTTGGTTTACGAAATAAAGAAGCTCTATTGCGCATACTCAGTACTACTATAGCTTCTTTTTCATTCCTAATATTCCACCTTGGATGCTCATTGACCCATTACTTTATGTATCATTAAGGCCATTTAAAAAGAGTTGTACCAATGATTTAATCTTTTTTGACCAAATTTGGACAAATGTGGTATAAATACAGACATTATTATGAGATCTATACAGATGAGTTGAAAGACCAGAATAAAGTAGGTGCAGCTTGTGCAAGTGGCCCTCTTCAACAGCAAATTAGATTACCAGACAGTTCTTCTATTTATACAGCCAAGTTGTTTGCCCTGAAAATGGCTTTGGGTGTTATAGTAGAGAAGCTTGAATCTTCGACTGGACTGGGTTGCTTGACGCGAGGACGTTTCGCTTCAAATCGCAGAAGCTTCCTCAGCTAAAATTCTTGCTCTGGTAGTCTGACTTCTGTCTTGACCCTTGTAAAGAAGAACAAACAGAAGCCACAAAAGATGGAGTTTTAAACCTAACCAGACCCCTCCTACAGAGAGGCTGGGTTTTCAACTGTTTCACATATAATGCCTCCTGAAAAACAGTTGAAACCCAGCCTTAATCTGGGAGGGGGTCTGAGACACGCTTTGTCCCCTGTTTACAATGGGGTACTCAGGTCAAAGCAGTTTCAGTCTTTTGTTCATGGTAATGAGTCATTCACGTCATCAGGAGACTCGTCAAGAGAGTCATCAGGAGAGTCATCAGGAGAGGTGTCAGTCCCAACGTTAGGAGGGACAGCTACCCTGTCATTAGGAGGGTGCTAACTAGAGCACAATAGATGCTAATTAAAGCACTTTTTAGTCACTAGCCAATAGCAGTCTGCCTCTCAGTAGGAGGGGTCTGGTTAGGTTTAAAACTCCAGCTTTTGTGGCTTCTGTTTGTCTTCTCTACGTGTCAAGCAACCCAGTCCAGTCGAAGATTCAAGCTTCTCTACTATGGAAACCACCTGGACAACTGAGAGCCATCACAGAAACCTATACAGAACACTGTTATACTGTGTTATACACTGTGTTATAACACTGTGCTATACAGAACACTGCCCACAGACATTTTGTTATTTATACAGACTCTCTCTCTAGTTTGACAGCTTTGCAGGGCAAAACTTATAAACATCAGTTTATTGTTCTGTACTGCCAGGTCTGACAGGCCTCCCCTCCCAGCAGATCCAACTCACAACCAGGTGGTGATCAGCTCAGCCCCTCTCTTCACCCGAGTGTCCGAGACACGTGGCCAAAGGTCAGATGATACGACTACAAAATCGATCATCGACCTCCGGCTCAGGCTGTCCTGGTGCCACATGCACTTATGGACACTCGTGCTCGAACATGGTGTTTGTGATGGACAAACTGTGACTAGCACAGAAGTCCAACAACTGAACACCACTCAGGTTCAGATCAGGGAGGCTGTGCTTCCCGATCACCCCCCTCCAGGTCTCACTGTCACGCCCACGTTGGCGTTGAAATCCCCCAGGAGAACAATGGAGTCCCCAGTCAGAGCACGATCTAGTACTCCTCCCAGGGACTCCAAGAAGGTGGGGTACTCTGCACTGCCGCTCGGCCCAGATGCCAAAGCAACAGTGAGAGACCTGTCCCCATCCCGAAGGCTGTAGGGACGCGACCCTCTTGTTTACCGGAGTGAACTCCAATACATGGCAACTGAGCTGGGGAGCAATAAGCAATGCTACCCCAGCTCTCCGCCTCTCCCCGTGGGCAACGCCAGAAAAGTGGAGCATCCAGCCCCTCTCCATGAGTTGGGTACCAGAGCCCAAGCTGTGTGGAGGTGGGCCCGACTATCTCTAGTCGATATCTCTCAACCTCCAGCACAAGCTCAGGCTCCTTCCCCCCCAGCAAGGTGACGTTCCACATCCCAGACCGTGTCGCCGGGCCACCCGCCCTCGACTGCCACCCAATCCTCTCTGCACTAGACCCCCATGGCCCCCTCTGCAGGTGGTGAACCCACAGGAGGTCGGGCCCACATCGCTCTTTCGGGCTGAACCCGGCCAGGCCCCGTGGGCTAAGACCTGACCACCAGGCGCTCGCATGACCCCCAACCCCAGGCCTGGCTCCAGGGTGGGGCTCCGGCTCCGCCATACTGGGCGACGTCTCGGTCCTTGATTTTGTACTGGTCATGGGAGCTTCTGAACTGCCCTTAGTCTGACCTGTCACACTGTTTTCACCATTCATCAATAATTCAACAAATAACATTTAAGGAAGATAACTTTTATTTTAGAACTTTTATAGATTTATTTATCTAACGTTCTGTCACTGGGTGTTACTCAGACAGCAAAATTAAGAGGTTATTTAATCAACAGCTGCCTGCTTGTTTAAAAATCACTGGAATAACACGTATATATAAGGCCACCCGAAGTAAAGGAGAAATGCTGGTTTCAACAACCTGGACCTCATTTCTGGCATAAAATATGCTGTTTACTCACCAATATAACTTTGGTGTCATTATTAGTCCATGGTTCAAATGATGTCTTCAGTTCAAATCTGAGGCAAACATTTTCTTCTACTACTAAGGTGGATTAGAACTTTTTGTGGTACACAGCACCAACTACTGGACAGGAGGAACCTAGCAGTCAATATGACACTGATTTCAAAATGCAGCTCTTTCAACCAGACGTGCCGTGCCGTGACATGTCAATCATCTGTGTCCAATCAGATTTCAGGGGAGTCCAGTGCAACCCTGGCCCCCACTCTAGCTCCTCCCATGCCAGGAATGGTTCAAAATTTGACATTTTCTGTTTCACTGTGGACTCAAAATTTGGCACTTCCTGTTTCAGCTTTGCTCGTATGATTATTGTTATTATTATCTGAAGAAACCTCAAGCAGACCAGACTCAGTGAGGTGGCATCTGCTTTGGACATATTACTCCTGGTATTTCAGTCTCTCTCTTATATTACTCTTATGGCTGTGACTGAGGTTATGGATAGTTTTCATGACATTCCTTTAGGGCAGGAATTGGTGTCCACACAAAGTGGGGACTCCAAGGGTTTTTTGTTTATTTATTTTATTTTTATTTATTTATTTTTTTAATTTTTTTTCTTGGTGGGGTTGGGTGGTGCATTGGTATTCAGTGGTGGAGATACAGATTTGTGAGAAATGTGCAAACTATATTTTAAAATTAATTTTATGTTTTCCAATATCTACATAAAAAGCCAAGTGATCTCTGTGTGCGTGTGTGCTTGTATGGCTTCCATCTCAGACAAGCTGGGGAAAGGTGACATTTGCCGTTTGGTATGTTTATGTATTTTCGGTCAAGGCTGAATGCCGTGAAAATGGAAAGTTGATAGGAATAATATTTGGAGAAATTACTAATACATTAGTGACACAGACTATTTGCTATTCTCAAGTGCTATAAACAGTAAATCAAAGGAAATATCTCAATGTTGCCTGTATTAAAACATGACATAAACTAAATTGGCCATATGATAAATACAAGTATTTACAAAACTTTATTTTGATTTCCTGCAATTTCACTTAAAATTATTACAAAATCTTTGCATAATTTATTACCACCCAAATTTCAGCTACCTATTTTATAACACAATACAATCTCGAGCCTATGGATCCCCATGGGCAACACACTAGTGTATTGTTAATTGGCACATCTACTACTATAAGCAACAGAATGGTCATTCTTGTGTCCCACGTTTCTTGAAATGGAATATCTCCATCCGATGGATATTTACAATTAATGCAAGTTCAGTAGAAATACACCAATAGCTACAGTATACAAATAATGAATGTTTATGAGTTCAATGGAACAAATATTTCAAGAGGTGAAATATTCGTGCCGTTGGAACGTACCATTCAAGAGGGTACATGCTTCACCTCGTTGAATGGTACATTCCATCTTTCACCTCATGAAATATTCGTTCCATTGAAAGAATGTAAAAACATTCATTATTTGTTTTATATAATGGCAAAATAGATCCTTGTCATTTCAGATTTTATTAATTTAAAACAACAGAAAAGGAACTTACATTTTGGTGCTGTAGTCCAACACAAAATATAAATAGGAGTCCAAAATTGTTCTCAGTCATCCGTGATGCCATCCACTGACTTTGTGTACAGACTGCATCTGCATCTGCTTACTCAAGCGAAAAATTGCATCAGAAATTTGTCAAGATTTTCATCCTAATGTCTTCCTCTTCATTGTAACAGCTTGTCATGCCTCCAGGTGGCTTACGGTGTGGTGGATTTTGGATTTTTTGTGTGTGTGTTAGAAGAATTAGCAGCATCAATTAGCTACTTCAGATCATTGTCCGCCAGCAAAACAAACTCCACCATGTTTAGCTAAATGACAACATCGGTAGTTTCAGCATGTGTGGTCGTCGGGCGTGCAATCGCGCATTTCATAGAGCAGTACAGAAGCTTGAATCTTTGACTGGACTGGGTTGCTTGACGCGAGGACGTTTCGCTTCAAATCGCAGAAACTTCCTCAGCTAAAATTCTTGCTCTGGTAGTCTGACTTCTCTTGACTCTTGTAGAGAAGAATAAAAAGAAGCCACAAAAGCTTGGACCTCACTCTGCAGTTAATCTCCACTTTACAGACACTAACCACACGTTTGAGGACAAGGAAGTTAAAATGTTAGCCAGAGAGAAGAAATGGTTTGAGAGAGGGGTCAAGGAGGCATTCTATGTGAAACAGCTGAAACCCATCCTTAACCGGGCATGGGGTCTAAGACACGCTTTGTCCCCTGTTTACAATGGGGTACTCAGGTGTTCATGGTAATGAGTCATTCGTCATCAGGAGAGTCGTCAAGGAAGCCGGCAGGAGAGGTGTCCATCCCATCATTAGGAGGGACAGCTGCCCTGTCATTAGGAGGGTGCTAACTAGAGCACAATAGGTGCTAATTAGAGCTACTGTTTAGTCACCTGCCTATAGCAGTCTGCCTCTCGGTAGGAGGGGTCTGGTTAGGTTTAAAACTCCAGCCTTTGTGGCTTCTGTTTATTCTTCTCTACAAGAGTCAAGACAGAAATCAGACTACCAAAGCAAGAATTTTAGCTGAGGAAGCTTCTGCGATTTGAAGCGAAACGTCCTCGCGCCAAGCAACCCAGTCAATCAATCAATTCAATTTTTTTTTATATAGCGCCAAATCACAACAAACAGTTGCCCCAAGGCGCTTTATATTGTAAGGCAAGGCCATACAATAATTATGTAAAACCCCAACGGTCAAAACGACCCCCTGTGAGCAAGCACCCGGCCACAGCGGGAAGGAAACCCCCCCCCAACAGGAAGAAACCTCCAGCAGAACCAGGCCCAGGGAGGGGCAGTCCTCTGCTGGGACTGGTTGGGGTTGAGGGAGAGAACCAGGAAAAAGACATGCTGTGGAGGGGAGCAGAGATCGATCACTAATGATTAAATGCAGAGTGGTGCATACAGAGCAAAAAGAGAAAGAAACAGTGCATCATGGGAACCCCCCAGCAGTCTACGTCTATAGCAGCATAACTAAGGGATGGTTCAGGGTCACCCGATCCAGCCCTAACTATAAGCTTTAGCAAAAAGGAAAGTTTTAAGCCTAATCTTAAAAGTAGAGAGGGTGTCTGTCTCCCTGATCTGAATTGGGAGCTGGTTCCACAGGAGAGGAGCCTGAAAGCTGAAGGCTCTGCCTCCCATTCTACTCTTACAAACCCTAGGAACTACAAGTAAGCCTGCAGTCTGAGAGCGAAGCGCTCTATTGGGGTGATATGGTACTACGAGGTCCCTAAGATAAGATGGGACCTGATTATTCAAAACCTTATAAGTAAGAAGAAGAATTTTAAATTCTATTCTAGAATTAACAGGAAGCCAATGAAGAGAGGCCAATATGGGTGAGATATGCTCTCTCCTTCTAGTCCCCGTCAGTACTCTAGCTGCAGCATTTTGAATTAACTGAAGGCTTTTTAGGGAACTTTTAGGACAACCTGATAATAATGAATTACAATAGTCCAGCCTAGAGGAAATAAATGCATGAATTAGTTTTTCAGCATCACTCTGAGACAAGACCTTTCTGATTTTAGAGATATTGCGTAAATGCAAAAAAGCAGTCCTACATATTTGTTTAATATGCGCTTTGAATGACATATCCTGATCAAAAATGACTCAAGATTTCTCACAGTATTACTAGAGGCCAGGGCAATGCCATCCAGAGTAAGGATCTGGTTAGACACCATGTTTCTAAGATTTGTGGGGCCAAGTACAATAACTTCAGTTTTATCTGAGTTTAAAAGCAGGAAATTAGAGGTCATCCATGTCTTTATGTCTGTAAGACAATCCTGCAGTTTAGCTAATTGGTGTGTGTCCTCTGGCTTCATGGATAGATAAAGCTGGGTATCATCTGCGTAACAATGAAAATTTAAGCAATACCGTCTAATAATACTACCTAAGGGAAGCATGTATAAAGTGAATAAAATTGGTCCTAGCACAGAACCATGTGGAACTCCATAATTAACCCTAGTCTATGAAGAAGATTCCCCATGTACATGAACAAATTGTAATCTATTAGACAAATATGATTCAAACCACCGCAGCGCAGTGCCTTTAATACCTATGGCATGCTCTAATCTCTGTAATAAAATTTTATGGCCAACAGTATCAAAAGCAGCACTGAGGTCTAACAGAACAAGCACAGAGATGAGTCCACTGTCCGAGGCCATAAGAAGATCATTTGTAACCTTCACTAATGCTGTTTCTGTACTATGATGAATTCTAAAACCTGACTGAAACTCTTCAAATAGACCATTCCTCTGCAGATGATCAGTTAGCTGTTTTACAACTACCCTTTCAAGAATTTTTGAGAGAAAAGGAAGGTTGGAGATTGGCCTATAATTAGCTAAGATAGCTGGGTCAAGTGATGGCTTTTTAAGTAATGGTTTAATTACTGCCACCTTAAAAGCCTGTGGTACATAGCCAACTAACAAAGATAGATTGATCATATTTAAGATCGAAGCATTAAATAATGGTAGGGCTTCCTTGAGCAGCCTGGTAGGAATGGGGTCTAATAAACATGTTGATGGTTTGGATGAAGTAACTAATGAAAATAACTCAGACAGAACAGTCGGAGAGAATGAGTCTAACCAAATACCGGCATCACTGAAAGCAGCCAAAGATAACGATACGTCTTTGGGATGGTTATGAGTAATTTTTTCTCTAATAGTTAAAATTTTGTTAGCAAAGAAAGTCATGAAGTCATTACTAGTTAAAGTTAATGGAATACTCAGCTCAATAGAGCTCTGACTCTTTGTCAGCCTGGCTACAGTGCTGAAAAGAAACCTGGGGTTGTTCTTATTTTCTTCAATTAGTGATGAGTAGAAAGATGTCCTAGCTTTACGGAGGGCTTTTTTATAGAGCAACAGACTCTTTTTCCAGGCTAAGTGAAGATCTTCTAAATTAGTGAGACGCCATTTCCTCTCCAACTTACGGGTTATCTGCTTTAAGCTACGAGTTTGTGAGTTATACCACGGAGTCAGGCACTTCTGATTTAAAGCTCTCTTTTTCAGAGGAGCTACAGCATCCAAAGTTGTCTTCAATGAGGATGTAAACCTATTGACGAGATACTCTATCTCACTTACAGAGTTTAGGTAGCTACTCTGCACTGTGTTGGTATATGGCATTAGAGAACATAAAGAAGGAATCATATCCTTAAACCTAGTTACAGCGCTTTCTGAAAGACTTCTAGTGTAATGAAACTTATTCCCCACTGCTGGGTAGTCCATCAGAGTAAATGTAAATGTTATTAAGAAATGATCAGACAGCAGGGAGTTTTCAGGGAATACTGTTAAGTCTTCTATTTCCATACCATAAGTCAGAACAAGATCTAAGATATGATTAAAGTGGTGGGTGGACTCATTTACTTTTTGAGCAAAGCCAATAGAGTCTAATAATAGATTAAATGCAGTGTTGAGGCTGTCATTCTCAGCATCTGTGTGGATGTTAAAATCGCCCACTATAATTATCTTATCTGAGCTAAGCACTAAGTCAGACAAAAGGTCTGAAAATTCACAGAGAAACTCACAGTAACGACCAGGTGGACGATAGATAATAACAAATAAAACTGGTTTTTGGGACTTCCAATTTGGATGGACAAGACTAAGAGTCAAGCTTTCAAATGAATTAAAGCTCTGTCTGGGTTTTTGATTAATTAATAAGCTGGAATGGAAGATTGCTGCTAATCCTCCGCCCCGGCCCGTGCTACGAGCATTCTGACAGTTAGTGTGACTCGGGGGTGTTGACTCATTTAAACTAACATATTCATCCTGCTGTAACCAGGTTTCTGTAAGGCAGAATAAATCAATATGTTGATCAATTATTATATCATTTACCAACAGGGACTTAGAAGAGAGAGACCTAATGTTTAATAGACCACATTTAACTGTTTTAGTCTGTGGTGCAGTTGAAGGTGCTATATTATTTTTTCTTTTTGAATTTTTATGCTTAAATAGATTTTTGCTGGTTATTGGTGGTCTGGGAGCAGGCACCGTCTCTACGGGGATGGGGTAGTGAGGGGATGGCAGGGGGAGAGAAGCTGCAGAGAGGTGTGTAAGACTACAACTCTGCTTCCTGGTCCCATCCCTGGATAGTCACGGTTTGGACGAAGTATACATTCTTGGCCGCTGATCATGAATGTGATGATTCGGGGCAGAGGCGTCAGGTGTACTCAGGAACTGCTGCAACCTGTTACCACGTGTTACAATTAATGGCACGTGTTGCTGTAGAATTATCAGGAACCATTACGCATGGTCAAGAATAATGTACCGCATTGTGGCGCATTATCGCGCATAATTGCCCATTATTAAGTTCTGTCACATTGTGAATAAGGTGAATTGCCTCCACCCACACATCCATATTCATCCAACCATCAGTTGCTGAACAATTCAGATCGCTCCAGTTTGCTCCTCAGAATCTAGATTAATCCACAGCAGAAGAACTTTGCGACTGTATGCTTAGTTGGAGAGAGGAGGAGACAGAGAGCCAGACGTGTGCCTCCATGCGGCTCTCATCTTGTGCGTTTGCCCAAACATCAGGCGCAGCAGCAGGTGGAACACCTGCAGGAGCACGCTGATGAGCATTGGAACAAAGGTTTTAACCAACTTGGCGTCACTGTCCTTCTTCAGCATACCGCAGCAATGAAACTGAATGCGGTGCAACAAGGTTTAATTATGCGCACATCAGAGAAGAATGCTGTCACGCTCTATTAAGGATCACCACTAATCAAGACGGATCAACACGCTCAGTTGCAACCTCCATGACATGAGGCGAAATGAGGGTGGTGCATGACATTCGTGGAAGATTTTTTGACAGCCAAAAACATGCTCCACGAAAATCACAAATATCACGCACCAATACGCGTTATTAAGAAACCTATTCAGATGCATTAAGTCAAGTTAAGAATGTCAGGAATGTGCCAAGAATGATGCATATATGACATCTGTAACACGTCTTGCCTATGTGTAAATGCAGCATTAAGCCCCCGTCACACATAGCAAGAATGTGCAGGAATCAGGCCGAACCGGTAAATATGGTCATAATCCAGATGCAGTCAGGAGGAAAAGAGGCGTGGTCAGCCATATCAGAACGCAGCCAGACTGCCTCATGCACACCTGCAGGATGCAGCCCAAACATATCTATACAACAGTCATGCGACACAGACTGCTGTCAAATGCCGCCAACATTGGAGCTGTCATTCACTCACGTCATTCACTCATTCACCCACACAATCACATCTTCGCTCATCCTCACATTCTCAGCACTGAACTCTCATCAAGAGGGTGCATTGGCAGGAGTGTGTGTGTCTCTCACATGACGGAGTGTGCGCATGTGCATGTGTAAAACAAGTGATCTGACCAGCGTGCGAGTCTGTGGTCATATGAAATGGTCACTCAGCTTTGCACGTGTGTTCATAATGGCTGAACGAGCCACTACGTGTACATGTGCGTAGAACAGGTGATCAAAGCAGTGTGTAAGTGTGTGGCCGAAATGTAACATGCAAGTGTGTGGCTGAAATGTAGCATGCAAGTGTGTGGCCGAAATGTAGCTTGCAAGTGTGTGGCTGAAATGTTCGCTCAGCTGCGTGTATGTTTGTATGTTTGCTGGATGAGCCATTCCGCATGCATATGTGGGGTGCACATGCACACGTGAGCACAGGAGCTGTCCATCAAGACTGCGCACACAAAAAGGCAGACAACTGTCAGTGATCGCCTGCTGTTGTGCAGTCCAGTGAAAAATCTCTGTAGGTGTTTGATCACTACATACTTGCATTGCTAGATTTTATTCGTCGGCAGTGGGCCAACTTTCCCTATGCGTACAACATTATTCACACACCACCAGTGAACTTTTTTCTCTATTTTTTTTAATCTTTTTTTTTTTTTTTTTGCAAATCCACCATTTTCTTTGTCCTTTACTTGTGGCCATTTCAGCATACTTGATACATATCTTAATAAAACTATAGTTCAATGCAGGATAACGCTTCACATGGGATTTATTTATGCCAAGGTGCATGATACATACTGATGGATGTTGCCAGCACACAGCGCAGCTGGATGAAAGGGATTACAATAGCTCTCTGCGCTGCATGGAATGCTTCTGGGGTACCGGAGGTGAGTTACATGTTTATTTATGTTGTCATGGGCTGGGGAAACAGTTTCACATCATACGTGCTACAGAGTTAGGAGGCGAACATGTAATAATACGTGTATGACATTGGTGAAATCCCACTCAACTGCATTGCGAGGCGCTGCACCGAGCCTCTGGGGCATGCAATTATGGTGTGCACTGGGCGACGTTGACTTGCAGTGGCACACGGTGCTTTTGGTTTGATTGCAAACGTGCCACATACATGTTGTTACATATCAATATTTCCTTTATCCTCCCTGGCCGCGATCCAGTGGAGGTGAACATACGTGGCACAACATGCCAGCAGGCTTTGACGTGACCGATCTATCTCAGAGCGCAATCAACCATGATCAGATCATTTCAGATGCTGTTTTGACAACATCAGAATATGTAGATTGCACACAGATGACACACAAACTGCACATAGACCGCCATCAGATGTGTGTCCCATCTCGATGGCGCCAAGATTGTTTTGAACATGTGCAACACACTCGGGCCAGCTGAGCAAATGGGACCAACGACAACCCCAGTTCCAATGAAATTGGGACATTGTGTAAAATATAAATAAAAACAGAATACAATGATTTGCAAATCCTCCTCAACCTATACTCAATTGAATACACCACCACGACAAGATATTTAATGTTCAAACTGATAAACTTTATTGTTTTTGTGCAAATATTTGCTCCTTTTGAAATGGATGCCTGCAACACGTTTCAAAAAAGCTGGGACAGTGGTATGTTTACCACTGTGTTATATCACCTTTCCTTCTAACAATGCTCAATAAACATTTGGGAACTGAGGACACTAATTGCTGAGGTTTTGTAGGTGGAATTCTTTCCCATTCTCGCTTGATGTACGACTTCAGTTGTTCAACAGTCCGGGGTCTCCGTTGTCGTATTTTGCG
This sequence comes from Thalassophryne amazonica, assembly GCF_902500255.1. Lineage (NCBI taxonomy): Eukaryota > Metazoa > Chordata > Actinopteri > Batrachoidiformes > Batrachoididae > Thalassophryne > Thalassophryne amazonica. The sequence continues at coordinate 60,291 of NW_022986340.1, read as the reverse complement.
CTTCATAATGTGCCACACATTTTCAGTGGGCGACAGGTCTGGACTGCAGGCAGGCCAGTCTAGTACCTGCACTCTTTTACTACAAAGCCACGCTGTTGTAACACGTGCAGAATGTGGCTTGGCATTGTCTTGCTGACATAATCAGGGACGTCCCTGAAAAAGATGTTGCTTGGATGCAGCACGTGTTGCTCCAAAACCTGGATGTACCTTTCAACATTGATGGTGCCATCACAGATGTGCAAGTTGTCCATGCCATGGGCACTAACACACCCCCATACCATCACAGATGCTGGCTTTTGAACTTTGCACTGGTAACAATTTGGATGTGTTTTTTTCTCTTTTTTCCGGAGGACAAAAAAAACACCTCTGTGTTGGAAGTCTCACAGGACATGTTGTGGCATGTCCAGCTGTTACACAATTTCTTGGATACTCACTCGACTGAAAAGCCATCAAAAGCCGTCTGAATCTTCAGAATGGTTTCCAACATGGAGGTGTTTTTCTTTGTTGTGCGCCATGAGCTCCGTGCCAATGCGCGAAATCCTCCGCACGTCTTTCATTACAAAATCTCCTGTAACAGTGGAATGTGCCGCAAAAGTGCTATGTCCAGCTCTCTTGCCATTTCTGTGGTAATCACACGATGTCCCGGATCAACACAGCGTTCAGTTTGGAAATGATCTGGTCTAATGATCTGTCGATGGCCGCTCTGTGCACCGTGTGCCCTCCGCCACTGTGGGCCGTCTTTAAAAAGGTTTTAACACTCCTTAATCTGTGTGACGCCGACAGAATTTTCACCGAAAGCCATCTGAATCTTTCGAATGGTTTCCAACTGGCTGTCTCTAACAGTTTCTGAAAAAAAATTCATGGAGCAAAGCGGCAGTCACTCTGCCATTTCCCTGACAATGAAAATCCGACGAGGGGGCTGGACCAGTGCTCACTCAAAGCCTGCCCACAGGCGAATGACACAACCGACAGGCGTGAAAAAACTCACGCATGCGCACGAAGGTTCAAGCTTGGCTGATGCAATCACACGTGATTCAAATCCATATAGTTTTTGAAAAAAATAAAAAGGTCCGTTTGGTCTGTCTTTTTGGACAGACCTCGTACTCATCAAAATATGAGAGGACAGACATAGTTTTGATGTTTACTGGACTTCAAGCTTAAAGGCTGAGACAAGGTCAAGAAGGGGTAAAGGAGATCGACGTAGAGTGACTGACAAAACCAAGCTTCCACCTAACTGGAAACGTTTTCTGCGAGACAATGACAACAAGACTGAGCTTTTTGAATTCCTGGCTGACAAGATAGTATCCCTGTGTGCTGAAAATGTTGTAATTGTGACCAAAGGCAAAGAGGCTCTGTCCAACAAACCCATCAGTCTGGAGAGCTTGAGCCCATGCAACCATGAAGAAGCTGACACCAGAATCTTCACACATGCTCTTGATGCAGCCAAGCAAAAGGCAAAATCTGTGTTAGTTAAGGCAAGTGATACAGATATTCTTGTTGTTGCAATCAGCAATTTTGCAACTCTCCAGGATGCAGGATTGGAAATGCTGTGGATTGAGTTTGGCCATGGTCATTCCATCAGGTGGTTGCCAATCTATGACATTGTGTTGAATCTTGGTCCAGAGAAGTCCAATGGTATACTGTTCTTCCATGCCTTCACTGGCTGCGATGTTGTATCATTTTTCCGTGACAAAGGCAAGAAAACATCATGGCAAGCATGAGACTTTTGTCCTGAAGTGACCCATGTCTTCAATAAGCTCAGTAAATATCCAGCAGTCATAGAAGATGTTGACTTGAACATTCTTGAGAAGTTTGTCATCATTATGTATGACAAGAACAGCACTGCAAACAAGGTTGATGAGGCAAGACTGGACTTGTTTGCTCGGAAACAGAGACCGTATGATGCCATTCCACCGACAAGTGCATCCCTCTTTGAGCATGTAAAACGGTCTGTCTTCCAAGCTGCCTGTATATGGGGCCAGGCTACTGTGTGTGAAATGCAAATTGAAAGCCCTGCCAACTGGGGTTGGATAAAAGATGGTGAGATCTGGAAAGTTCTGTGGTCAAAGCTTCCTGCAATTGCAGAGAGTTGCCAGCAATTGACAAAATGTGGATGCAGGACTGACTGCAGAGGAAGATGCAAATGCTATCGCTTCAGCCTCAAGTGTACACAGTTACGTTCCTGCAAATGTGATGACTGAAAAGAACTTGTGCAAACTGTACATCAACAGAGACTTTGTTTCATACCAAAGCAACAAACATGTAATCATTGGTGTTATGTTTTTGGAAATTTAGCAGATTGCAAACATCATTGAACAAGTGTTCATTTACATAATTTACATAAAATTACCTGATTTTTCAATTTTTTTTTTTTTTTGACTGCATAATTGGATTTTCTAGGCTCCAAATCATATATTTCCATTGCTGCATCTTCCAGATATGGTTATTCAATTAAAATATAGGTAAAACAAGCTTAAAAACCAGTTCGATTGGTGGCCATCTTGGAAAATGGTGGCCATTTTGTTTTTTTACCTGGATAGCGACCTTTTCTAAGAGAGTAGGTCCTGAAGCACCTCTGTTCCAAATTTAGTGCTTGTATCACCAAGTGAAAGATTATTTGAGGTATCTGCTGCATTAAGATGCATCATAGTGAGAATACGAGGTTTGTTCGAAAAGTAACAGACCTTTTTATTTTTTGCAAAAACTATATGGATTTGAATCATGTGTTATTGCATCAGCCAAGCTTGAACCTTCGTGCACATGCGTGAGTTTTTTCACGCCTGTCGGTTGCGTCATTCGCCTGTGAGCATGCCTTGTGGGAGGAGTGGTCCAGCCGGATTTTCATTGTCAGGAAATTGGCTGATCGACTGCCACTTTACTTCATCAAAATTTTTTCAGAAAGTGTGAGAGACAGTCAAGTGGAAACCATTTGGAAAATTCAGATGGCTTTCGGTGAAGATCTTATGGGGATCACACAGATTAAGGACAATTACAACTGGATTAAAAACGGCACACAGCGGCGGATGGTGCACCGCACACCGAACGGCGATCGACAGGCTCAAACAACCAGATCATTTCCAAAGTGAACGCTTTGTTGATCCAGGATGTTGTCTGACTACCAGAGAAATGGCAAGACAGCTGGACATAGCACTTTTTCAGCACATTCCACTGTTACAGGAGTTTTTGTAATGGAAAGAGGAGCAGAGAAATTCGCCACGGAGCCGCTCCTGGCGCGAGACAAAAGCACCTCTGTGTTGGTCTCACAGGACAAGCCCTAACATGCCCAGCTCTTGCACCATTCGGAAAATTCAGATGGCTTTCGGTGACTTTTCAGTCGTGTGACTATCCGAGAAATTGTGGACGAGCTGGACATGCCACAACATGTCCTGTGAGGCTTTATCACGGCGTTGCTTTTTGTTCTGTGCCCTGCGCCTTTGTCCCGATGCGCGAATTCCTCCGCACGTCTTTTCATGACAAAAAACTCCTGTAACAGTGGAATGTGCCGTTCATTTCCAAAGTAAATGCTTTGTTGATCCGGGATGCCGTCTGACTACCACAGAAATGGCAGAAGAGTTTGACATCAGCACTTTTTCGGCATGAAAATCCATATAGTTTTTGCAAAAAATAAAAAAAATAAAAAGGTCCGTTACTTTTCTAACAGACCTTGTAATCTGGCCAAGTTATCAACCCAGCAAACAAGAACACAGACATTTTTTTAACCTTTATTTAACCAGGTTAGTCCCAATGAGATTAGGATCTCTTTTGCAAGAGAGACCTGGGAGACTGTTACGTCCTCTGTATCTCACCCCTGCGTCGTCTGTCCCCTTCGTCTGTCTGGTTCTCTGGTCTGTACGTGCACCTGCTGTTGCGGGTCATTTTTCATGTCCGTCTCTGTTCCTTCTGCCTCAGTTCTGTGGTGGTTGCATCCCCTTCCTTCTGTGTGAGCTTGGCGTGCATGTGTGCTCTTCCTGCATCTGTCTGTTTGTTCTGTCACCTGTTTCTGATCATGTGTGTAATGTCAGTGTCTGATATTTGTGTGATTATGCGTCTTGCCTTCCTGCTTCGGGTCAGTCGGGGGTGTGTGTGTGTGTCTGTGGTGTGAATCGATCCAACGTCTGTCTCTTGCATATGTCTAGTATTATCTAGTGTGGTTATGTGTGTGTGTCTTTGTCTGTAATTCCTCCAGGTCTGTTTTCCACATTCCAATGTTTTCCTTATTCTTCATTACATGCGTTTGTTGTTCATTCATTCAGTGTATTGGGTCAAGAAGTTCTTCAAATTCCAGTGTTTTCTTATTTTGGTTATTTGCGTTTGTTGTTTGATTCATTCTGTCTCTGTTCTAGATCTTGTGTTATGTTCAGCCTGTTGTGGATATCTTAGTATGTGCTGCCTCCTCGTGTTTCCTTTTGTTCGTACTTGTTCCTACAGTCTTAATCATTTCCAGCTGTGTCATTAAGTGTATTTAATAAGTCACTTCTGTTGGGTTCATCATTCGAGTTCCATTTTCGTTTGTTCCTGTGCCTGTTCATGGTTTGTTGTGACTATTTTGTTGATTTTTTTTTTTTTTTTGTCTTTGCTTTTTGATTTTTCTCCTCACCCACAGTGGGCTAGACTGTATTTTTGCTGGACCTGTCAATGCACCTGTTTTTTTTTTTTGTTTGTTTGTTTGTGGTTTTTTTTTTTTGCATTTATGGAAAATGAGCTTCTCAAACTATTCTTTATGTTCAGACTGACCTGCATATTGGGGTTCTACTCCCTTGACTGATTGACCAAACCCTGACACATAATCATCCACATAAAAGCTTTTTTTTTTTTTTTTTTTTTGCATGAAACTTGTGGCATGAAAGTATTTTATTTTTGGATTGGTTCGCGTCTGTTCAGGAAGAATTCTGCCAGTTAAGTCTCTGTGAACCAGCATGGGGCAACCTCACTCCCACAAACACTGACGGGGACTTTCAAATATTGGGTGGGGGAGTAATAAACTGTTTTTAAAATGCAAGTTATAAAATAACACGGCATCAGTTTAAAACACAGAAGTGACTGTTATTTAAAATTGTGATGTGACAGTGAGAAAGACAAATTCAGGTCTGACAAAAATATCACTGACAGCATAATGTGAATGTGTATCAAGTAAAATTATAGTTCTGTCTTTAAATTAAAATGCAAAATAAACAAACTTTGAAT
>NW_022986340.1:0-54607 GCF_902500255.1 Thalassophryne amazonica | reverse complement strand
AATTAAACCATTACTTAAAAAGCCATCACTTGACCCAGCTATCTTAGCTAATTATAGGCCAATCTCCAACCTTCCTTTTCTCTCAAAAATTCTTGAAAGGGTAGTTGTAAAACAGCTAACTGATCATCTGCAGAGGAATGGTCTATTTGAAGAGTTTCAGTCAGGTTTTAGAATTCATCATAGTACAGAAACAGCATTAGTGAAGGTTACAAATGATCTTCTTATGGCCTCGGACAGTGGACTCATCTCTGTGCTTGTTCTGTTAGACCTCAGTGCTGCTTTTGATACTGTTGGCCATAAAATTTTATTACAGAGATTAGAGCATGCCATAGGTATTAAAGGCACTGCGCTGCGGTGGTTTGAATCATATTTGTCTAATAGATTACAATTTGTTCATGTACATGGGGAATCTTCTTCATAGACTAGGGTTAATTATGGAGTTCCACATGGTTCTGTGCTAGGACCAATTTTATTCACTTTATACATGCTTCCCTTAGGTAGTATTATTAGACGGTATTGCTTAAATTTTCATTGTTACGCAGATGATACCCAGCTTTATCTATCCATGAAGCCAGAGGACACACACCAATTAGCTAAACTGCAGGATTGTCTTACAGACATAAAGACATGGATGACCTCTAATTTCCTGCTTTTAAACTCAGATAAAACTGAAGTTATTGTACTTGGCCCCACAAATCTTAGAAACATGGTGTCTAACCAGATCCTTACTCTGGATGGCATTGCCCTGGCCTCTAGTAATACTGTGAGAAATCTTGAGTCATTTTTGATCAGGATATGTCATTCAAAGCGCATATTAAACAAATATGTAGGACTGCTTTTTTGCATTTACGCAATATCTCTAAAATCAGAAAGGTCTTGTCTCAGAGTGATGCTGAAAAACTAATTCATGCATTTATTTCCTCTAGGCTGGACTATTGTAATTCATTATTATCAGGTTGTCCTAAAAGTTCCCTAAAAAGCCTTCAGTTAATTCAAAATGCTGCAGCTAGAGTACTGACGGGGACTAGAAGGAGAGAGCATATCTCACCCATATTGGCCTCTCTTCATTGGCTTCCTGTTAATTCTAGAATAGAATTTAAAATTCTTCTTCTTACTTATAAGGTTTTGAATAATCAGGTCCCATCTTATCTTAGGGACCTCGTAGTACCATATCACCCCAATAGAGCGCTTCGCTCTCAGACTGCAGGCTTACTTGTAGTTCCTAGGGTTTGTAAGAGTAGAATGGGAGGCAGAGCCTTCAGCTTTCAGGCTCCTCTCCTGTGGAACCAGCTCCCAATTCAGATCAGGGAGACAGACACCCTCTCTACTTTTAAGATTAGGCTTAAAACTTTCCTTTTTGCTAAAGCTTATAGTTAGGGCTGGATCGGGTGACCCTGAACCATCCCTTAGTTATGCTGCTATAGACGTAGACTGCTGGGGGGTTCCCATGATGCACTGTTTCTTTCTCTTTTTGCTCTGTATGCACCACTCTGCATTTAATCATTAGTGATCGATCTCTGCTCCCCTCCACAGCATGTCTTTTTCCTGGTTCTCTCCCTCAACCCCAACCAGTCCCAGCAGAGGACTGCCCCTCCCTGGGCCTGGTTCTGCTGGAGGTTTCTTCCTGTTGGGGGGGGGTTTCCTTCCCGCTGTGGCCGGGTGCTTGCTCACAGGGGGTCGTTTTGACCGTTGGGGTTTTACATAATTATTGTATGGCCTTGCCTTACAATATAAAGCGCCTTGGGGCAACTGTTTGTTGTGATTTGGCGCTATATAAAAAAAAATTGAATTGATTGAAAACAGAGATAAAGTGACCAATAAAACAACAGTATTTAACAGGCAGGACACCAGACAGAGACAAGGTGTGGAACACATTTACTTTGGGAGGAACTAAAATATTCACTTTACTGCATCAGATTGTGCTTCCTTTGCCACTCTGTAAATGACACAACACAGTTACATCAACTGTAAAAGTGTGCAGGTGAAAACATCACGATCCTCCAAATCACTTGTGTAATTCTCCCGGCTCTTTATGTAATTTACTTCCCCTTCCCTAGAACAAAACCATTGTATTCCTCATTTTGGATTTATTAAAGGTCACAATGAAAACCGGACTGGGACTCTCACAGACAGTGTCCATCTTGTGAAAGGCCCAGAAAATGAGTCATACAACACTTTTTATGCAATGTGGGCATTTACAATGGGTGTAGTTTAGTCTTTCACATTTCTAATGTTACTGGCTCTCACAGATAGGGGGAGCCCTCCCTGTATCTAAAACTTAGACATAAATGATGGAAGTAAACTTTAACTCATATTTAAATGTTAAACCAGATCCCAGAGACTTCCAATCAAATAGCAAAAGCAAATACTTGATAACTAACATAAAATAAGGACTTAGCACAGATATTATCTAACACTCATGTTAATCAAATGAAACCATCATCTCTTTGCACATTCCCTCCCACAATATTGAGCACTGTGGTCTGTGGACAGTAACTTAAAAAACAAATGCCACAACACCATCAAGTGGAATTGAAATGAAATGTGCTTTTAGTTCATTCAAGAAAACAGACCATATCTGTCTTGGAGTCTAACATGTGACTTCTGGCAAACTGTAAATGAAATTTCACAGGTCACAATTTCTTCAGTCACAAACACCAAAGCCTAAAACTCCTTCTGAGTTGTCCTGGGTATCTCAGTGGATTCTTTTGGCAGTCTCCTTCATGGCCACTCAGCTACTGAGAAGTGCCTACTTGAGACAGATTTACCACACAGAACCACACTGTTTGTATTTCTTAATAATTGATTCAATTATTGATTGAAGTCCAAGACATATTCAGCAATTAGAAAGTATTCATGTGTCCATCCCCTCACTTGACAAGAGAAAACTGGCAGTAAAAGATATGTATTCACAATAGTACTTACATTAACTTTGTCCAATTATTTGTGGACTCTGAAAATGGAGTCGCTGTGACTTCTTTCTCAAATATAACGGAACTAAATAACAAATGAAAAATACTGCAATATTCGACAGAGATACAGATACAGATTCTTTATTGAATTAGGCAGCAACAATGTCAAAAACAGGCAGGCAGGACAAAAACACGGGACGGCAAAAACAGGACAGAAATACTCAGAAGAATAAGTGCTCAAAAGTGGCTCAAGGCACAGTAACCTCGCAACCAGACAGGGTGAAAGGTGTGGCTTAAAGAGAGGGAGTGATTGCCAGGAAATGCAGGACAGGTGTGTGTGGAAAGATCTGGAAAGGGGTGTGGCAAGCAGGAGAGAGGATCACAGGGAAACACCCATCACCAAGCAGAAGACAGCAGACAAGAAACATCCCTCCACCAAACCCCAAGCAAACATGACAGTGACAGAAAATCGGCAGAAACAAAATAAAGAAAACCAAACGACAGTTTATAAACACCCCATTCATGTATTTGTTTGAAATTACACAGGTGAGATGTTTCCTGTAGTTTTGACCAAGTTCCTCCATACAGATCTTCTCTAGATCTTCCAGGTTTCAAGTTTCAGCTCCCTCTAAAGATTTTCTATTGAGTTCAGGTCTGGAGACTGGCCGGGCCACTGCAGGACCTTGAAATGCTTCTTACGGAGCCACTCCTTAGTTGCCCTGGCTGTGTGTTCGGGCTCATTGTCATGCTGGAAGACCCAGCCACGACCCATCTTCAATGCTCATACTGAGGGAAGAAGGTTATTTGCCAAAATCTCATGATACATGACCCCATCCATCCTGTCTTTAATACGGTGCAGTCATCCTGTCCCCTTTGCAGAAAAGCACCCGAAAAAGTATGATGTTTCCACCCCCCCATGCTTCATGGATGGGATGGTGTTCTTGGGGTTGTTATCCTCCAAGCACGGCGATGAAGTTTATACCAAAAAGCTCTATTTTGGTCTCATCTGACCACATGACCTTATCCCATACCTCCTCTGGATCATCTAGATGGTCACTAGTGAACAAATGGGCCTGAACATGTGCTGGCTTGAGCAGGGGGGCCGTGCTGCCCTGCAGGATGTTAAAGCATGATGCCGTAGTGTGTTACTAACGTAATCTTTGCAACTGTAGTCCCAGCTCTCTTCAGTTCATTGACCAAGTCCTCCCATGTCATTCTGAGCTTTCTCAGAATCATCCTTACCCCAAGAGGATAGATCTTGCATGGAGCCCCACACGGAGGTCATCTTGTGTTTTCTAATAATTACACCATCAGTTGCTACCTTCTTACCAAGCTGCTTGCATGTTGTCCTGTAGCCCATCCCAGCCTTGTGCAGGTCTACAATTTCTGTCCCTCGCATCCTCTTTGGTCTTGGCCACGGTGGAGAGGCTGGAGTGTGATTGGTTGTGTATGGACAGGACAGGTCCAGCAGGTCTTTTATACTGGTAACGAGTTCAAACAGGTGCCATTAATACAGGTAAAGAGTGCAGAATAGAGGGCTTCTTAAAGAAAAACTAACAGGTCTGTGAGAGCCAGAATTCTTGCTGGTTGGTAGGTGATCAAATACTTATTTCATGCAGTGAAATGCAAATTAATTATTTAAAATCATACAATGTGATTTTCTGGATTTTTTAAATACTATATATATATATATATATATATATATATATATATATATATATATATATATATATATATATATATATATATATTCTGTCTCTTACAGCTGAAGTGTACCTATGATAAAAATTACAGACCTCTCCATTCTTTGTAGGTGGGAAACTTGCAAAATCGACAGTGGATCAAATACTTATTTGCCTCACTGTATGTACACTTTAAGTGTCCTTGACACTGGAGGAGACACATTCTGCTTTTGTGAAAACTTGATGGTTTATAACTAAGTGTTGACCAGCAGCCTACCTTCAGATTACTCTGGTGTATTGTACCAAACCACAACATATAAATGTACTGTTTTCTGTCATATATTTGCTAAAACAATTATGGTTTGCAATTAAAAAAATACATTTTTAGAATTATTACATGACATTTATGGCTTTGACTGCTATTATCATTTTCCTACCCTCATATGATTCAGTAAAAGTTTTTTCCTGTGTGCTGCATTCAGTCTATTTCAAGCATAAAGGTGTTAGTGTGGTGACTCATGAGAGTTCCTTCCTCTTTTGACTCTAAAGATTTGAATACAGCAGCACTCTGCTCCGAGTTTTATGTCAGTAATCAGACAGGAACAGGACTTATTTCAGGTATAAATGTTTTCAAAGGCTGAACTTTGATAACAGATGGACGCTGCCGTTGGATTGCTGCTGGTGATACTTGGAGTCTGTCACGGTGAGTTGATTTCCTTTTTAACATGTAGGATATAATCACCCTCATAAGATCCTGAGTTTTGCAACCGAGTTCTGTGACATTATTGACAGTAACAGTAAAAACAGTTCAACTGTGCAAGGCATGATGAAACACTGGTAAGGTGAGGAATATGCATTAAATCTCACACTTATTTACAGATGCTGGTCATATAATTAGAATGTCATGAAAATGTTGAATGATTTCAGTAATTCCATTCATAAAGTGAAACTTGTATACTATATTCATTCATTACACATAGACTGATATATTTCAAGTGTTTATTTCTTTTAATTTTGTTGATTATAACTGACACCTAATTGGGATTGAACATCCCAAATTCAGTATCTCAGAAAATTAGAATGTTACTTAAGACCAATACAAAAAAAAAAAGGATTTTTAGAAGTGTTGGCCAACTGAAAAGTATGAACATGAAAAGTATGAGCACGTACAGCACTCAATACGTAGTTGAGGCTCTTTTTGCCTGAATTACTGCAGCAATGCGGCGTGGCATTGAGTCGATCAGTCTGTGGCACTGCTCAGGTGTTATGAGTGCCCAGGTTGCTCTGATAGTCGCCTTCAGCCCTTCTGCACTGTTGGGTCTGGCGTGTCGCATCTTCCTCTTCACAATACCTCATAGATTTTCTATGGGGTGAAGGTCAGGCAAATTTGCTGACCAATTAAGAACAGGGATACCATGGTCCTTAAACCAGGTACTGGTAGCTTTGGCGCTGTGTGCAGGTGCCAAGTCCTGTTGGAAAATAAAATCTGCATCTCCATAAAGTTGGTCAGCAGCAGGAAGCATAAAGTGCTCAACAACTTCCTGGTAGACGGCTGCGTTGACCTTGGACCTCAGAAAACACAGTGGGGACCTTGATTTCCAAAGGAAATACAAAATTTACTTTCATCAGAGAACATAACTTTGGACCCCTCAGCAGCAGTCCAGTCCTTTTTGTATTTAGCCTAGACAAGACGTCAAGTCAGCAGTCTTCCCCATGATTGTGTAGCCTACGGAACTAAACTGAAAGACCAGTTAAAGGCCTTTGCATGTGTTTTGAGTTAATTAGCTGATTACAGTGTGCCACCAGGTGTCTTCCAGGTGAACCAGGTGAACCTTTTCCCAATATTCAAATTTTCTGAGATACTGAATTTGGGATTTTCATTAGTTGTCAGTTATAATCATCAAAATTTAAATAAATAAACACTTGAAATATATCATTCTGTGTGTAATGAATTAATATAATATACAAGTTTCATTTTTTGAATGGAATTACTGAAATAAATCAACTTTTTCACGATATTCTAATTATATGTGTTGGGGAAAGTGTAGTGACACAGACCCACAACAGGGGGCGCAAATGAACGGTCAATAGATGAGCCAAAAGGTAACAATTTAATGTTGTGAATGTGCACAACGATTATACAGACAATCACAGAATCTGATAGCAGTCAATACACAAAGGTGACGTGTGGGCAGGCTCGAGGATAGAAGACGTCTGTTCCGAGAAGAGCCGTAACCACACGATTTCCACCACCACCGAACCTGGTGAATACTGGAGCCACCAAGTCCCGAATTCCCAGGTGATCACCGTCCCCGACTGTCGGATCTGGTACTGCTGGCGAGGAGCACAAACAGTGAGATGTGGGTGTGTGCACACCCAGTAACAAAAACAGTCAGAAGGTGGAAAGTCACCTCCACCTCTAATCACACACTCGTGCAGCTCCTGTTAAATCACTTATCTGGTTGGAGTGTGAAGCGAAGCCGTCGCTGATCACACTTTACGCCAATCCACAGATAATGAAACGCCACAGGAATACGGCTGCAAAGAAGTTCAGGTTATTACTCAATGATTTAAATCAGCAGAGAAAAGTACCTTCACAGGTAGATGATATCTCGGCAACGAGGTGGAGATGACGTCCGGTCTTTATGGAGTGAGATGATGAAGTGTAGATGGGTGACAGCTGTCAAGAGATAATGAGTGACAGCTGTCACCCCCGGCTGTGTCGTGGCGGCAGCGCCCTCTCGTGCCTGAAGCCCGCACTTCAGGCAGGGCGCCCTCTGGTGGTGGGCCAGCAGTACCTCCTCTTCTGGCGGCCCACACAATATGACCAGCACCCATATATTATATGAAAGGAGTCATGAGAACATGTTGGCTTTCACTGAGGAAGGTGAGTTGTATGAAAGAAGCGATTCTGACAGATGAGGAGGTGCCGTTGTCAGGCTGAAGCCAGCAGGGTCTCCAGCACAAAGTCGAGAACTGAGCATCTATAACTTGGAACCCTGGGTGAATCCGAGTCTGCAGACCAGATCTCATCTAGCACCATGCGAGCAGCCATCATGAATGAGAGAGAGTTATCAAAGTGGAAAATTGGATGCATTTTAAAGAACACTGGAAAAACTGCACACAAGGAAAAAAACATTTGTTGATTAAATTGGTACAAACAGCAGCCTGACTTCACCTGAGTAAGTGTTTGTCCTTTTCTTCCCTCTGCATGTTTTTAGGTGACTCTAGTTTTCATAGACACCTGTAGAAATGGATTCTGATTCATTTAGAAGATTTTTATTAACATTTGCAAATTCACGAAACAGCATTTCATTTTATAAAAGCAGCTTGGTTACATTTGTGAGTTTTTACAACTTATATTTTTAATTTCTGTAGGTGAGGAAACGTACTGTGACGGCAGACAGAATGGAGCTCAGTGTTATGGAGTTTTAGGAGGAACTGTGGCTCTCCGGCTGATGACGAGCGCCTCAGAAATACATAAATACGAATGGTTGAAGAATACAACAAAAATACTCAAAAGGAAAAATAATAATATATATACTATAATAGATGCTCTTGAAAACAGATCCATCTTCACTCCCAGTAATGGAATATTCAGGTTAAATAACCTGAGCAGAAGTGATGGTGGTGAATATGTTCTTAACATATTTGATCAAAATGGAAAACTGTATGAGAAGCAAACTCTGCAATTATTCATTCAAGGTAAATAACCACAAATAATATTTCAGTTTAACTTGGATTACATACAAAAAGTAATGATAGTTTATTGATAATAAAATGATAGTTGATGCTTTTTTGTTTACACCTGTGAAACATTTTATTGTAAAATGTCTCATATCAATAATTAGCTGCACTCAGTGTCTCGTGTATTTCTGATTGAAATGTCTCTGTGAGCAACATTCTGAGGATTTCACAGTTTGACCAGTTGGGTGTTTTTGTCTCAGCTCCTGTGTCCTCTGTGCTGCTGGTCTCTGAGTGTCTGTCCCGGGGGGAGATGAGGACATCCTGCTCCTCTGAGGGAGGTGACAGTCCTCAGTACAGCTGGACTCTGGATGGACGCACACTGACAGACACTGACCTCCTCTCAGGACACAATGAGACCACAAACATCACTCTGAAACAAGGTCTCTCAGGACGACTTGTCTGCACAGTCAGCAATCACATCAGCAAAGTCAGCAAAGAGGAGAACATATCTACCTGTGCAGGTGAGCCATAACATGAGCAGCAAACAGCTGGATGCTGATAATCCTGACTGATATTTGAGCTTTCTGTTCACTTACAGGTTTTATATTCATAAACTGCACTTTATCCAGTGGGACGCTCATATCACAGTCAGAGCTTGAACTCAATAACATGCTGTGCATTGAGCCAATAAGCACCTCAACGACTGTTCCAGAAACTCCAGCCTCCACCATCGGTAAGGAGACTGACAGTGTGTCCAACAAAACCTCACTCACATCACATCATCCAAACAAACTGCTGCTTCTGCAGATGAGCCGTGGTACATCAGTCAGTCAACAGTAAAACTGTTGAAGTTGATCATGAATGTAATTTTTGTCTCTGACATTGATGCAGTATTATGAATCTGTCACTTTAAAAATGTTTTATGTTTCTTATGTCCCATCAGCACATGTCCCCATTGCGGCTGGTATATCTGTGGCACTGGTTACACTGTTTTTGGCGGGCACAGCTGTTTACTGTAGTAAGAACAAAAAACAAAGCAAGAAATGTCATGGTATGATATTTTTCTGGCTAACTCCTGCATTTGTATGTTTTTAGTATGTTATGCAACAGTTTTGCATCATACAATCCAAAATGGCTACAGCACACGTCAGCGTTTGTTTTATTTTCTGTTTATTTTAAAAGGGTTTTAAAATGATTAGACTAGCAGTCAGTAGCGGGATGCTGTCAGTTTCTGGTTGCCAAGAGGCTTTGTATTTTTAATTTGAGCCTCAGCACAAACAAATTCCCTAAAGTTTGGAGATCCACTTTTGTCCTCTCACTGCTAAAAGGAGGTGAACCTTCAAATGTGAATTATTACGACCTTTTTCAAAATTACATATTTCGGCAAAAGCATTTGAAAAATTGGTATGTGATCAACTGAAGGAAATTTCAGAATCAAACATTTTAAACCCTCTTCACTCAGGTTTTAGGAAGCAACATAGTACTGTTACTGCTACTCTAAAACTTTCAAATGATGTGTTTGAGGGACTGGATTCCAAAAGGTTTTGTGTTGCCCTATTTCTTGATCTCTCAAAGGTATTTGATACTTTGGATCACTGTCTCTTGCTAGAAACTCTCTCCAAATTATCTCCAAACATGTTGTCTCTTGGCTTGCAGATTACTTGGCAAGTAGGACGCTGTGCATTCAAATGTCTGCTGTTAGCTATACCTTTCATGAGGTCAAAAAGGTGTACCTCAAGCCTCAGTTTTAGGACCCACCTTGTTCAGAATTTACATTTCTGCTCTGTGTGCAAACCTATCAACAGTGGTGGGCACAGTTCCGATAACCAATAATTATCGAAAATAATGTTTTCATTATCGGATTATCTTTTCAGATAACTTTGAAAACCATTATGGGACTACTTATCTTCCGATAAATTTTTGTCCAATAATTTTTAGACCGTTAACGTGGTAAACAAAGCTGAACAGCTATAAACTCTTACAAAATTTAAAATCAGTTGAACACCTACCTGTTAAATGTTTTGTAGCAGATGTGCAGTTCTACCCGCTGCAAAAAGAGGAGAGCTTTTTCTAGAAGAAACCACTCTATCTTCTGCAGGCAAAGGAGAACTGGTCACAAAAAAACCCCCTCAATTCTTTTAACCCCATACTGATATGACGGCAATATCACCCAAGTCATCCAGAGGCAAACATTTTAAACTTATGGTTCAAATGTTAACCAAACTAATTTCGGACAAGTTATTTAAATTAGCGTCATGTCTGAAGTTTTATAAAGTGAAAATATCAGATATATGTTGTAGTTTTCAAGTAATGCGTTAATTTTTAAGGTTTTAGTGTGGACATGCTATGTCCAGGTGCATTATGGGTATAGGATAATCTCAGTACCTTCACGACATGAAAAATGCATTTGAGACTCTCTGATCAGGCTTCATGGATAACAGCATTAAACTCTAGTGCCTAAAACTCTTGTGAATATATTCTCTGGGTTTATAGACATTATTGTGTTTGCGTTTATTAAATTCCACGCATTTTAAACATAGCAGAGTAGCAGCAGACACAGATTATTAATTTTGTTTTGGCAAGTCTCTACTGCCGTCTACTGGCTAGTAGTGTTCATGGCAGTATTCAAACTGAAGCTGGGCTCATATTTTCAATCACTGTATTCAGTTCCAGCTCAAGCTGTACCACAGAACTGCACAGTGTTCAGAGCACACCATTTATGTTCTCACACACATTGTACGTTCAAAAACCACACGTCGGACTCGTGTTTCCAGAAGCAAAACGTAAACAGAAGCTTTTTTTTCAAACTTAATTTACAAAAACTCTTGATGGGAGACATCAAAGTAAAAAAAAAAAAAAAAATTACAAGACAGGTCTGCGGTGTTTGCACATGCACAGTGCGAGAGGTGGTTGTGAGATGTTAAACGCAGCTCGTTACTCCATGTATACTAAACAATGCAGGATGCGCGATCAGGCTCGATGCCAGAAAAAAAATATTAAGGGGGCGATGAGTTTATCACAGGGGGCGAGGTCGCCCCCCCCCCAAAAAAAGTGCACACTGGAGGGTACGTGCCTCTGAGCGTGCGTAATGAATTGGGTGCGCTCCTAGAAAGCTCGTGTATTTAGGCTACACCATTGTAAGAGACTGACTGAGTAAGAGTAAAGAGTGATGACAGTATTTTTTAATTATTATTTGAACATATAGACCCTCGGTCAAGTGATCTCCTGCATAAAACCAAACCAACAATTGATCTGAGAAACGACATGAGACAGTAGATTAACCCCACATACAGCCCTCCATCACAAGCGCAAACACAGCGCAGTTGGGCATGACAGTCACACAACGGGTCAAAGATAAACCTTTCATGTAGATATACATTGGTCCCTCGTTTATCGCGGGAGTTACGTTCTAAAAATAACCCGCGATAGGCGAAATGTGCGAAGTAGTCAGCGTTATTTTTTACAATTATTATAGACGTTTTAAGGCTGTAAAACCCCTCACTACACACTTTATACACTTTTCTCAAACAGGCATTAACATTTTCTCACTTTTCTCTCGTGTGTAAACACTCAAAGTTCAAACCTTAGTAGAAAAATAAGACCAACCTGTTTTCAGGCCCAAACATTTGTTTGAGAAATAAAAACAGAACGTTATGATGGCTTTTAGAACTAACGAATTTAATTTTAACGATCAACCTACGTGGTTGGACACATAAGAAATTATTAATAGTGACTGACCAATATTTCACAGATCCTCTGATTGCGCCTCTTCATCATGGCGGTGCACCACTGTCGCGCCTTTTTCCACTCACACCTCGCTACAGGTGTCTTTTTCCAAGTGAAGAACAGTTATGGGTAGTTGTTGGCGCTCTTTTTTCTTCTGGGCGAGAAGATTCTTATAAACAGACACGCAGAACACAATGCGTGTACTCTCCCTTCGCGGTGCAGCAACAGGTGTCCCATCATCTCGACAGAACACCAGCCTGCTTGATGAGGACGCAGAGCACAATGCGCTGTTTAAAAAAAAAAAAAAAAAAGCATGCAAAATTGGACTAAAAAAATCCACGAAACTGCGAGGCGCTATATTTTCCAGGATTTCTTTTTCTTTCTTTTTTATTTTATTTTTGATAACTCTCACATCGGAGGGGGCGAGGTTGATGATGTGAGGGGGCGTCGCCCCCAAACACCCCCTTGTGGCGCTGGGTCCGCGCACGATTAACCTGAAACTTGGTGTGATCCAAAAAATTCTCGCACCAATGAAAAATCAACTGAAAAAGGGCCAAAACTCACTAGCACCAGTAGATCATGGCAGTGTTCTATTTATTTTGACACCGGTTATATCAGACGGTTATCTAATTACAACTTGTTTTTTTTTGAAAATGCCTTTTTTTTTTGGCATATTTTACAAAAGCACATTTATCTGTAAACGGCAACACACGACACACCTCACTTTAACGTGTTAGCGATCAGTGTTAGCGGAGGCACATTTCACCCAGAATGCCATCTGTCTGTGTTTGTTACAAAACTTCAGAATTAGTGCATTATTCAATATTAAAAGATACATGTTATATCTTAACTTTGCACAAATGACAGAATTGACATTAATGGAGTTACTCTATCAGTATTCATTTTATTTACAACAAACCATAAGTCAGCATTGCTTTATTTTCCAAGACCTCCGCCTGACAGCAACGTTGTGATTGAGTAGAGAGTTGAGCTTTGTCACTCCTCTCAGCTGCGTTTGTGCTGGAAGCCATGTAGTAAACTGGAGATTGCAGCAGGGGGCAGGACAGTCAGACAGAAGTGCTGACTCACTGTTTGGGTCTGTGGTCACCTTTGATGCTTTAAGAAGCGATCATGGTGTTAAACTCAAAATAAGCTTGTTAGTAGTTGCAAATGTACCGGCGACAATACTGGAATTTATCGGTTATCTGTAACTTCCGATACATGTTTTTGGGTGGTTTATCATTTTAACTTTATCAAAGTTAACTTTTCAGTTATCTGATTAACTGTTATTGAAGTTCATTTTTTGGTTATCTCTGCCCACCACTGCCTATCAAATGCCTTCTATCATCTTGATGCAGATGACACTGTAATTTGTTCTTGTTCAAACTCAGTTATACAGGCATTTAAATTTTTGCACTGATTTAGCATAATTTTGGGGTGCTGAATCCAAATCTGAGCTCAGACGTCCTCTATCACATCACATTGTTTTACATTCTGCATGTTCTCTATTGCACAAAAGCAGTTTCAAAAGCATAGTTTTTAAACCAGGTTAGTGAAATGTGAACAAGAGCTGTAATATCATTTATGGTGCTGAAGAGGTGTGCGAGACTGTAGCTTTTGCTTTAATGCTTGACATGAGAAATACGTTTTCAGATCTCAAAAACATGTTGTAAATGGCAAAACTAACACCAGATTCAGATTCAGTGGCCCCAAATGACCCAAAATCCATTAAAAACTCCATCCAAGAAAAACTGCGTTGACCAGTGTTATTGACATGGAGTATTCTTCATGAAATTCTTCTTCTTACTTATAAGGTTTTGAATAATCAGGTCCCATCTTATCTTAGGGACCTCGTAGTACCATATTACCCCATTAGAGCGCTTCGCTCTCAGACTGCGGGCTTACTTGTAGTTCCTAGGGTTTGTAAGAGTAGAATGGGAGGCAGAGCCTTCAGCTTTCAGGCTCCTCTCCTGTGGAACCAGCTCCCAATTCAGATCAGGGAGACAGATACCCTCTCTACTTTTAAGATTAGGCTTAAAACTTTCCTTTTCGCTAAGGCTTATAGTTAGGGCTGGATCAGGTGACCCTGGACCATCCCTTGGTTATGCTGCTTTAGACGTAGACTGTGGGGGGGTTCCCATGATGCACTGTTTCTTTCTCTTTTTGCTCTGTATGCATCACTCTGCATTTAATCATTAGTGATCGATCTCTGCCCCCCTCCACAGCATGTCTTTTTCCTGGTTCTTTCCCTCAGCCCCAACCAGTCTCAGCAGAAGACTGCCCCTCCCTGAGCCTGGTTCTGCTGGAGGTTTCTTCCTGTTAAAAGGGAGTTTTTCCTTCCCACTGTAGCCAAGTGCTTGCTCACAGGGGGTCGTTTTGACCGTTGGGGTTTTTCATAATTATTGTATGGCCTTGCCTTACAATATAAAGCGCCTTGGGGCAACTGTTTGTTGTGATTTGGCGCTATATAAAAAAAAGTTGATTGATTGATTGATTGATTCTTTTAAAGTTCATCTTAAGCATTTTAGCTCCAAATTAGGGTAAAGCTCGGTTTCTTTAATAGAAATAAGCCATGTTTCTCCCTTGGAGCTCAGAAGCATCTGATAACTGCTACTTTTTTGCCTGTACTAGATTATGGCGATGTTGTGTATATGTGTGCTTCAACCAGTTGTCTACAGTCCTTGAATCCGGTGTACCATTGTCCTCTGAGATTTATCACTAGTTGTAGCTGCCTCACCCATCACTGTGAGTTGTATGCTAATGCTGGCATGCCTTCCTTGAATGTAAGGCAATATACACAATGGATGGCTCTGGTTTGCAAGGCTCTTACTGGATTTGTTCTGACTTAATGGCCCGGTCACACAGCACTTAACAAAGGGTAACAAAGCCCAAATGAAACAAGAAATCTGGACTTTTGTTGACTTTCATTGGCATTGTTTAACCTTTAGGCTTCATTCCTACAGTTGGTGCTTTGTCAGGATTTTTAAGCTGTTGAAAAATTTGGATGAATGCCACTGAAAACCTCAATTTGTACGTATTTCGTTTTGCTATAGTTCTTGACAGTTTTTTACTATTTGCTTAGTTTTTGTAACGTTAGCATTTAGTTTGACTTTCAGACATAAAGACATGGATGACCTCTAATTTCCTGCTTTTAAATTCAGGAAAAACTGAAGTTATTGTACTTGGCCCCACAAATCTTAGAAACATGGTGTCTAACCAGATCCTTACTCTGGATGGCATTACCCTGACCTCCAGTAATACTGTGAGAAATCTTGGAGTCATTTTTGATCAGGATATGTCCTTCAATGCGCTGGACTATTGTAATTCATTATTATCAGGTTGTCCTAAAAGTTCCCTGAAAAGCCTTCAGTTAATTCAAAATGCTGCAGCTAGAGTGCTGGCAGGGACTAGAAGGAGAGAGCATATTTCACCCATATTGGCCTCTCTTCATTGGCTCCCTGTTAATTCCAGAATAGAATTTAAAATTCTTCTTCTTACTTATAAGGTTTTGAATAATCAGGTCCCATCTTATCTTAGGGACCTCATAGTACCATATCACCCCAATAGAGCGCTTCGCTCTCAGACTGCAGGCTTACTTGTAGTTCCTAGGGTTTGTAAGAGTAGAATGGGAGGCAGAGCCTTCAGCTTTCAGGCTCCTCTCCTGTGGAACCAGCTCCCAATTCGGATTAGGGAGACAGACACCCTCTCTACTTTTAAGATTAAGCTTAAAACTTTCCTTTTTGAAAAAGCTTATAGTTAGGGCTGGATCGGGTGACCCTGAACCATCCCTTAGTTATGCTGCTATAGACTTAGACTGCTGGGGGGTTTCCCATGATGCACCCAATGTTTCTTTTTATTCACCTCTTTTTGCTCTGTATGCACCTCTCTGCTTTTAATCATTGGTGATTGATCTCTGCTCTCTTCCACAGCATGTCTTTTTCTTGATTCTCTCCCCTCAGCCCCAACCAGTCCAAGCAGAAGACTGCCCCTCCCTGAGCCTGGTTCTGCTGGAGGTTCCTTCCTGTTAAAAGGGAGTTTTTCCTTCCCACTGTCGCCAAGTGCTTGCTCACAGGGGGTCGTTTTGACCGTTGGGGTTTTTCTGTAATTATTGTATGGCTTTTGCCTTACAATATAAAGCGCCTTGGGGCAACTGTTTGTTGTGATTTGGCGCTATATAAATAAAATTGATTTGATTTGATTTGATGTTGCTCGACCAGCTGAGTGTTTTCACACAGTACAGCAGCCGGTTTATGAGCACTGCTGTGGAGGAGAGATGCAGCTCCTCCCTCCGTGGCAGTGCTGGTGTGTGCGGTGTGGGGCTTCTGCCACTACATATGATGTGGTGAGTGCTGCTGTGGTCATGCCGTTGTGCTGGCCGGCCAGGAAGAATTTGTTGGCCTCTCCGCCAGCGCACGGCAGCCCGTGATCATGGCATTGTTCCAGCTCTGTGCGGACATGAGGAGAGAGTTGTTGCACAAAACATCCTGCCGGAGCTGCAACATTCTGTCCATGAACTCTGAGGGGATTGCTGTCCTCCAGACTGTGCAGAGACAAGAGCCGACTGGCCCTTTCAGCCTGAAAGTTCAAAAGTTTTGATTAAGTGATCCTTGATTGCTGCGTATTTGTTCGCAATGGGGAGGGGGGGGGGAGCTTTGCAGGAGCGTGATCAGCCTAGTTTCCGTGTAGCTGTTAATGGCTGATGCAATCATTGATGGCTGTGTATTTGTTTGCAGCAAGGGGACTTTGCAGGAGCACGATCAGCCTTGATTGTTTCTGTGGAGCTATTTCCAGCTGTCTGCTGTGAACTATCAGAGCAGACTGCGCCTCCGTTTGTACAAACCAGGCGGCAGTTTGCGCCTGTGCATGATAAGAACTGGTAATCGAGCTCGCGTGGGTATGACTGACTGCTTGATCACACAGCTGCAGCGCTGGTGATCAGAAACACCAGGGTTTTGAAAAAAACTGCAGAGAGACAGCGCTAATTCTCTCTCTTCTCCTTCCTCATGCTTGCTCTCTCTCTCTCTCTCTCTCTCTCTCTCTCTCTCTCTCTCTCTCTCTCTCTCTCTCTCTCTCTCTCTCTCTCGCTCTCAATGGTGAAACAAGAAATGGACAGTTTTAAGTTTGTTTGTGAGTTTAAATGGCAATATTTTCTACTTATTTTTTTGTGACACAAAAGGACTCTGAACTTTGCGATCTGATGTTCCCAGCCCTGACAAGGAAGCAATGTGTCCCGCTGTACATCTTCAAACCTAAGTGCTGTTTGCTTTACTGTTTTGAGAACGGAGCTCATTTCTGCAATGCAAAGCAAAAAAAAAAAACGAAGGCAGGAGTGCAGCAACACAACAGAACACATACATTAAAAGCAAACATACACAGCTGTAAACAAATCTACGAATGCAACGGCACACGAAAAACACTGAGTACATGCGCATTTCGGGTGTACAGACAGTGATTAGATTTTTGGTATTTGAGAGATTTGAGAAATATTTGGTGTGGAGTATTTAGTGGGTGTGATTAGTGGGGTGGTGATTGTTTTTGTAAAAAATGAGGTGGCTTATGAAAGTTTAGCACTTCAGTTTTTTTTTTATTGGCGCAAGATGGAGCGTGCAGCGTGTCATCAGAGTCTGAACCAGACAGTGAGGATTCTGATGATGAAAGAGATTATCCCAGTTTTGTTCTGGATGAGGAACCAGAGCAGGTAGATCCACCGACGTGCGCACAGATCTCCACAGTGGGTTGGATCACGCGCATCTGTTTGCAGTTTCTGCAAGAGTCAGGTTCTATGAGGTCTGTCCCAGAACCGAGTCCTGGAACAGAGAGATGCAGACACACACTGCTCCAGCAGTGGCCCCAGGCGCAGTTTGTTTAAAGCGTGGAGATCAACATTAGCTTCAGTTTGTTTTAATCCTCTTTCATCCCTTTTGCGTTCTTGATTCACAGGCTATTTGGTGATAAAGCTCATTCGTTCACCTTTTCTCCATGATTTGTGACATTTTTACTTTTTACCCTTCATTCAGGAATTGTTGTATGCCGTGTGACCAGGCCATATATCTGAACTGAAACTGTCAGGGTTGGATTTCTCTGAATGCTTTCTGCTCCATTTTAAGAAACTGACATTGGAAATCTTTTGAACAGTGCCTGTGTTTTAAATCATAAACTCATTTTTTAACTCCTATATTGTTACTGTGACTGAAACGACTGTGTTTTATTTCTTATTTGCTTGTATTTTATATATTTTAATGGTTGTCATGTCATTGTTTATCTTGTCTATTATGACGTGTGCTGCTGCCTTTCTTGGTGAGGTTACCCTTGCGAAAGAGGTCCCGATCTCAATGGGTTTTTATCTGTTTAAATAAAGGTTTAATAAAGAATGTTTGTATCAACTATCTGCGCACATTGTCTTATTAAAAAGCTGTTTATCATGCATGTCTTCCTCTCCACAGAGGAGGACGAAGACCAAGAAGTAACCTACGCTGATGTCAACATTTTGCCGCACCAGACGATGCAGAAGCAGGAGGTAGAGATGGAAGTGGAATATGGCCAAGTTAATGTTTCAGGAGAGCGCCAGCAAATATCAGAGCAACCAAAGATGACTGTGTGCATGCCAAACTCTGGAAAAAAAAGGTGATGTTGAGTGACAGGTGTCTGAACAAAGACTGTGCCACTAAAAGAGGGTGTGTTTGTAAAAATGCCTGATCATGTTTCACCTTCATTTAATGTCATTTCTTTTATGTATCACAATCATTTATAAATATCCTGCATTACAACAGGATATCACAAAATAAACGTTTCTGTCAACATGACGAAACAACAAACCACAATCATTTAGATTAGATTAGATTTGATTTGATTCGATTTGATCAAACTTTACTGATCCCTTGGAAAGACTCCCTCAGGGAAATTGAGGTTCCAGAAGCATTGTATAGCAGCACACAGGGCCGACTGGCATACAGAATATAAAAAGTGAAAGTAAAAAAGAAAAACAATAAATATAAATGCACAAATATAAATGCCAGACATTCTGATCAATACTGGTTTACTAGCTACTACTGTTCTTCTCCTTCCCATCCTCTGTCTTCCTGTTACTCCTCCCCTTCAGTGAGGAGTTGTACAGCCTGATGGCCTGAGGGTCAAAGGAGTTTTTAAGTCTGCCGGTCCTGCACTTGGGAAGTAGCAGTCTGTGGCTGAAGAGGCTCCTCTGGTTGGTGATGATGGTGTGCAGAGGGTGACTGGCATCATCCATAATGTCCAGCAGTTTGTCCAGTGTTCTTTTCTCTGCCACCATCACCAGATAGTCCAGCTTCATGCCAGCCACAGAGCCAGCCTGCCTGATCAGTTTGTCCAGCCTTTCCTTCTGGGACGTGCTGCCCCCAGCACACCATGGTGTAAAAGAGGACACTGGCTACTACAGACTGGTAGAACATCCACAGGAGCTTCCTGCAGATGTTAAATGACCACAACCTCCTCAGAAAGTACAGCCTGCTCGGTTCCTCCCTGTACAGGTGGTTGGTGTGGGTTGTCCAGTCCAGTTTACTGTCCAGCCAAGGTATTGTAGGAATCCACAGCCTCCACCTCAGCTCCCTCTATCATAACTGGTCGCAGACATGGTCTGGACTTCACAAAGTCAATGACCAGCTCCTTTGTCTTTATTACTCCTTTATTACTTTGTTGTGACTTATTGTTTACACCTTTCTAGCATGCCTTTAAAAAAAATTAGGGTGACATACAATTGGTAGGAAATCATATCATTAGCAGCCAGTCTGATCTGAGAACGCCTGATTCTGTCAGGTCTCAGAAGCTAAGCAGAGTCGTTTCTACTTAGGGTACTATCTCACTGGGCTGCAACAACATATGAACGGCATTTGTGAGGGAAATCGCTTGATTTTGCGCAACGTTTACTGGGTGGTGCTCCTCCCTTGCCTCACTTGCATGGTGTCATAAACATTGCACCCGGATTTTGAACAATTCGCTGGGTCTCCTAATGTGAAAGATTTGTGAGAGAACTGTAGGAAGGCTGGGCTACACGCATGAGCTGCTGCGGAGCATACCAAAATAGTGGAGATGATCGGAGAGGAACACTTCTGGAAGTACCTGAGCTGCTGACAGCCTGGCCGCAGTTGCAGCAGACATCAGTACTCCTGTTTGAGCTTTCGGGACATATGCATTTAATGTTTTTTTTTTCTTTTTATTGAGGAGCACAAGTCTGCAGGAGCGTAGCGCACAGCACTGTATTGTTTTTAACAGTGGTGGGCACAGATAACCAAAAAAATTAACTTTGATAACAGATAATTGAAAAGTTATCTTTGATAAAGATAAAACGATAAACCACACAAAAATGTATAGGAAGTTGATAACCGATAAATTCCAGCATTGTCCCTGGTACATTTGCAACTACTAAACTGAATTTGAGTCTTAACACCATGATTGCTTCTGAAAGCATCAAAAGTGACAACAGACCCAAACAATGAGCCTGCATTTCTGTCTTTGAACATCTTGCCCCTTGCTGGAAGCTCTTGTTTACTAGACAGCTTCCAGAACAGCCGCAAGCTTAGAGCAGCCAAAGCCCAGCTCTCTACCAATCACGACACTCCGGTCAGGCGGAGGTCTTGGAAAACAAAGCCATACTGACTTATGGTTTTGATTTATAAATAACATTAATACCAATGGAATAGCTCCATTAATGTCAATTATGTCATTTGTACAAAGTTAAAATATAACCTATATTTTTTAATGTTGAATAATGCACTAATTCTGAGTTTTGTAATAAACATAGACAGATCGCAAAGGATTCTGGGTAAAATGTGCCTCTGCTAAACACTGATTGGTTCAGTCATTCATTATGTAAACCAACACGTTAATGTGACGTGTGTCATGTGTTGGTGTTTACAGATAAATGTGCTTTTGTAAAATATTCCATTTTTTTTATTTGTAAAAACAGGCATTTTTACAGAGCCCTGGAAGTGTCATCGCAAAATGTTTTTCATGTAGAGAGAATGGGCCTCATGTATCAATGTTGCGCACTTGTGGTGTAAATTTACGGTGTAAATTTGAAGTACACCAAAGTTGCTGTGACATGTATCAAGCAGTGCGCACCTGCCCGTTTCCGGCGTACGCCCGACGTGACCTTGATAAATGTGGCGGGTGAAAACAATCGTAATTATAATGAACACGCCCATAAATATTCAGACTCCGCTTCAGACACACCCTCATTTTACAACATGGAAGCCAGGAAGATGGCAAAGAAAAAGAACTCCGCCAATCACGACTCATGCCAATAGAGCGTCAAAAGCAGCCGTCGTATTAATTGTTTTGTAGTATAATCAAAAAAGTGTTACAGTGGTCCCTCGTCGCGGGAGTTACGTTCTAAAAATAGCCCGCAATAAGCGAAGTCTGCGAAGTAGTCAGCGTCATTTTTTACAATTATTATAGATGTTTCAAAGCTGTAAAACCACTTTATACACTTTTCTCAAACAGGCATGAACATTTTCTCACTTTTCTCTTGTGTGTAAACACTCTCAAAGTTCAAACCTTAGTATTAAAATAAGACCAACCTGTTTTCAGGCCCAAGCATTTGTTTGAGAAATAAAAATAGAACATTTTCCTATAAATAATTATGATGGCTTTTACAACTAACGAATTTAATTTTAACGATCAACCTACGAGGTTGGACACATAAGAAATTATTAATAGTGACTGACCAGTATTTCACAGTTCCTCCGATCGCCTGCAGGTGTCTTTTTCTGAGTGAAGAACACAGTTGGCGCTCTTTTTTCTTCTGGGCGAGAAGATTCTTATAAACAGACACGCAGACCACAATGCACTGTAAAGTAAAGCATGCAAAACTGGACTAAAACAATCTGCGAAACTGCGAGGTCGTGAAAGGTGAACCGCGTTATAGCGAGGGACCACTGTATTCTCTTTTTACATGTCAATAATTCTTGACATGTGGATATTTGCTAGCTCAATTAATAAGACACGCCT
Organism: Thalassophryne amazonica; assembly: GCF_902500255.1. Taxonomy (NCBI): domain Eukaryota; kingdom Metazoa; phylum Chordata; class Actinopteri; order Batrachoidiformes; family Batrachoididae; genus Thalassophryne; species Thalassophryne amazonica. Next base: position 32,619 of record NW_022986340.1, on the reverse strand, counting down.
AATTTTTCAGATTTCTTTATTTTTAATTATTATTTATTAATTATTATTATTTATTTTATTGTAACAAACGAATGGAGAAGACAAAACCTGATTGCAGCACGGGTGAAGGGAATGACAACACTACAGTTGTAATTATCAATTTCATTGTCTAAAACAATCACACCACATAAAGTTAAGCTCAGCGCTGCTCTGGCTCCAGGCTCGAAGTCTGGAGAAAAAAGCGAGCAGCACTTTCTTTGCGGTCAGCGCTGTGGCCACTGATCATGCTTGAGACCAACAATCCCGCAAAAGCGGGATTTGTATTAATTATTATGTAGTATAATCAAGAAAGTGTTATTTATTTAACATATGCATTGATTTGTATGATGGCATTGTTTATCATGTTGATCATTTTCATTTTTATGTGGATTCCAGTGCTGGTTCATTTTGGTGTATAATTTACACCACCTCTCGACCTGGTGTATATTTTCAGCGCACCGTACTCCAACGACCACATTGATAAATGCCAAGTAGGCAGCCATTTTGGTGTACACCCCATATTCGCTCAAATATTGCCGTACGCAACGTTGATACATGAGACCCAATGTGAGCTCATTTTATTAGTGCTGTGCACACGTTTTATGATGTGCGCACGTTTTATGGTGTTGTAAAATGTGCACTTAACATTGTCTTGACACATAAATGTTGGCTTTACACTGTGCAAGCTTTGGCCCTTTTTCAGATGATTTTTCATTCGTGCGAGAATTTCTTTGGACCGAGTTTCAGGTAAATCGCACGTCCTGCATCGTGTAGTGTACATGGAGTAACAAGCTGCGTTTAACATCTCACGACCACCTCCTGATCGCCGATCGTATGGTCGAATGAAAATCAAACTTGTTTGATATTATTCTGGTCGGCCGTCGTGAGGGTATCCTGCTGCTGAAGAGCTACAAGCATCCAACTGCCCGCACTGTGCATGTGCAAACACCGCAGAGCTGTCTTGTAATGTTTTTTTGTTGTTTTGTTTTTAAACTTTGATGTCTCCCATCGAGAGTTTTTGTAAATTAAGTTTGAAAAAAGGTTACGTTTTGCTTCTGGAAACACGAGTTTCACGTGTGGTTTTTGAACGTACAATGTGTGTGAGAACATAAATCGTGCGCTCTGAACTTTTACACCGTGCGGTTCTGTAGTACAGTTTGAACTGAAACCGAGTACAGTGATTAAAAATATCATACAGTGTCTGCCCAGCTTCAGGACGAATACTGCCATGAACTGCCATGAACACTACTGGCCAGTAGATGGCAGTAGAGATCGTAAAAACCTGCCAAAACAAAATTTCAGATAATCCGTGTCTGCTACATTTAAGATGCGTGGAATTTAACAAACACAAATACAATAACAACAACTATATACCCAGAGAATAAATTCATGAGAGTTTTAGGCACTAGAGTTTAATGCTGTTGTCTGTGGAGCCTGAACAGAGTGTCTGAAATGCATTTGTCCTGTCGTGAACGTACTGAAATTACCCTATCCTACCCATAATGCACTGGGCACAGCATGTGCTCACTAAAACCTTAAAAATTAGTGCATTACTTTAAAACTAAAACATATATCTGATATTTTCACTTTATAAATCTTCAGACATGACATTAATTTAAATAACTTGTCTGACATTAGTTTTGTTAAAAGTTGAACCATAAGTTAAATGTATGCCTCTGGATGCCTTGGGCGCTATTGCCATGTGTCAGTATGGGGTTAAGAGAAATTACTTTTTATTTTTTTGAGACCAGTTCTCCTTTGTCTGCAGAGGATACAGCAGTTTCTCCTAGAAACAGCTTTCTTCTGTTTGCAGAGAGTAGAACTATACATCTGTGAGGAAACTTTTAACAGGTAGGTGCTCAACTGATTTTAAATTTTAAAAATGTTTGTGGCTGTTCAGCTTTGTTTACTACGTTATCGGTCTAAAAGTTATCCGACAAAAATTTATCAGAAGATAATTAGTCCGATAATGGTTTCTAAGTTATCTAAAAAGACAATCTGATAATAAAAACATTATCTTCGATAATTATCTGTTATTGGATTATCGGAACTGTGCCCACCACTGGTTTGTAACCTTTTTTATGTGTAGCTCTCTCTTTCTCTGTCCCTCTCTCTCTCTTTCTCTCTCTCTCTGAGAATGTGCTGTGGGAGTTCTGTGATGTGAGGATGACGCATGATTAGTGAGGAAATATGATGTCATCCTTTCAATAAACGGCAAAATCTTTTTGCTCAATGCTGTGCCATGGAAATGTGATGCCATGTGTCCATCAGAGACAAAATGCAGAAGGATGGAAAGGACGTTGCCAAATCAACATGCATCTCCACGTTGGATCTGTTGTGGAGACACCGAATGAAAAAAACATGGGAACAGCCAAAGGGATTTACAGTGTTATTGACAAATAATCAGTGGTGGGCACAGCTAACCAAGACGTTAGCTTCAATAACAGATAATCAGCTAACTGAAAAGTTATCTTTTATGAAGCTAAACCGATAAACCACCCAAAAGATTATCGGAAGCTACAGCTAATCGATAACCGTTAACTTTCAGTATTGTCGCACACAACTAAGCACTTGCAACTAACAAGCTGAATCACTTCTGGTAGCATCAAAGGAAACCACAGACCCAAACAATGAGTCAGCACTTCTGTCTTTGAGCGCTTTGCCCACTGCTGGAAGCTCCTGTTTACCACATAGCTTACAACAGTGAAGCAGCTGAGAAGAGCAGCAAAACTCAATAACAGTGTCGCTGTGAGGCGCATGTCTTGGAAAATAAAGCAGTGCTGACTTATGGTTTTGATTTATAAATAAAATTAATATGGATAGAATAACTCCATTAATGTCAATTCTGTCATTTGTACAAAGTTAAAAAATAACATATCTTTTAATTTTAAATAATGCACTAATTCTGAAGTTTTGTAACAAACACAGACAGATGCCAAAGGGATCATGGGTAAAATGTGCCTCCGCTAACACTGATTGGTTGACTTATTCATTCTATGTAAAAACCAACACATTAATGTGAGGTGTGTGTTGGTGTTTACATATACAAGGTCTGTCCATAAAGTAACGGTCCTTTTTATTTTTTTTAAAAACTATATGGATTTCATTCATATGTTTTTACGTCAGACATGCTTGAACCCTCATGCGCATGCGTGAGTTTTTCCACGCCTGTCGGTGACGTCATTCGCCTGTGAGCACACCTTGTGGAAGGAGTGGTCCCGCCCCCTCATCGGATTTTCATTGTCTGGAAATGGCGGAATGAAAAGGACTTTTTTTTCCATCAGAATTTTTTCAGAAGCTGTGAGAGACTGGCACCTGGAAACCATTCGAAAAATTTATCTGGCTTTCGGTGAAAATTTTACGGGCTTCACAGAGAATAAGGACTTTAACTACAGCTTTAAGGACCCCTTTAAGGACGCTCGGTGCACCGCACTCCGAGCTGCGATGACGAGGCACAAACCACTGGATCATTTCTAAACGGATGGCTCTGTGGATACGAGACCATCGTGTGTTCTTTCTCTGGTTATCACAAGAGCTGGACATCAGCCATTTTCCGGCAGATTTCACTTTTAACAAGAGATTTTGTCATGGAAAGCCGCGCGGAGGCTTCGCGCGTCACGACTGATTCGCTGATGAAACGAGACAAAGGAACGCCTCCGTTTCAGAGTGTTAGAGGACAAGTTGGGACATGTCCAGCTCTCCACAAGTTCTCTTATACTCACTCGACTGGTGTTCCTTTGTCTCACTTCCAAAGCGAATCGGTCGTGACGCGCGAAGCCTCCGCGCAGCTTTCCATAACAAAATCTCTTGTTAAAAGTGAAATCTGCCGGAAAATAGCTGATGTCCAGCTCTTGTGATAACCAGAGAAAGAACACACGACGGTCTCGTATCCACAGAGCCATCCGTTTAGAAATGATCCAGTGGTTTCTGCCTCGTCATCACAGCTCAGAGCGCGGCGCGCCGTCCGTCCTTAAAGCAGTCCTTAAAGCTGTAGTTAAAGTCCTTATTCTCTGTGAAGCCCGTAAAATTTTCACCGAAAGCCAGATAATTTTTTTGAATGGTTTCCAGGTGCCAGTCTCTAACAGCTTCTGAAAAAATTCTGATGGAAAAAAAGTCCTTTTCATTCCGCCATTTCCAGACAATGAAAATCCGATGAGGGGGCGGGACCACTCCTTCCCAAGGCATGCTCACAGGTGAATGACGTCACCGGCAGGCGTGGAAAAACTCACGCATGCGCACGAGAGTTCAAGCATGTCTGACGTAAAACATATGAATGAAATCCATATAGTTTAAAAAAAAAATAAAAGGACCGTTACTTTATGGACACACCACTTAAATGTGCTTATGTAAAATATGCCAATTTTTATTTGTAAAAAAAGGCATTTGCAAAACAAAGCCACGTTGTGATTATATATATATATATATATATATATATATATATATATATATATACGAGGGCTGTCAATAAAGTAACGGTCCTTTTTATTTTTTTCAAGAACTATATGGATTTCATTCATATGTTTTTACGTCAGACATGCTTGAACCCTCGTGCGCATGCGTGAGTTTTTCCACGCCTGTCGGTGACGTCATTGGCCTGTGAGCACTCCTTGTGGGAGGAGTCGTCCAGCCCCTCGTCGGAATTCCTTTGTCTGAGAAGTTGCTGAGAGACTGGCGCTTTGTTTGATCAAAATTTTTTCTAAACCTGTGAGACACATCGAATTGGACACGGTTCGAAAAATTAAGCTGGTTTTCAGTGAAAATTTTAACGGCTGATGAGAGATTTTGAGGTGATTCTGTCGCTTTAAGGACTTCCCACGGTGCGAGACGTCGCTCAGCGCTCTCAGCCGCCGTCGTCAGCCTGTTCAAGCTGAAAACATCCACATTTCAGGCTCTATTGATCCAGGACGTCGTGAGAGAACAGAGAAGTTTCAGAAGAAGTCGGTTTCAGCATTTTATCCGGATATTCCACTGTTAAAGGAGATTTTTTTAATGAAAGACGTGCGGACGGGTCCGCGCGTCGGGATGCAGCCGCCGCAACGCTCCGCCACAGGAAAAACACCTCTGTTGAAAGCCTTAAGGACAAGTTGGAACATGTCCTGCCTGTTAAACAATTTCTCATATACTCACTCCACTGAAAGCCATCAAAAGCCGCCTGGATTTTACAAATGGTTATCAACATGGAGGTGTTTTTCCTGTGCCGCCGCACCGCGTCGGCTGCGTCCCGACGCGCGGATCCGTCCGCACGTCTTTCATTAAAAAAATCTCCTTTAACAGTGGAATATCCGGATAAAATGCTGAAACCGACTTCTTCTGAAACTTCTCTGTTCTCTCACGACGTCCTGGATCAATAGAGCCTGAAATGTGGAGGTTTTCAGCTTGAAACAGGCTGACGATGGCGCCTGAGAGCGCTGAGCGACGTCTCGCACCGTGGGAAGTCCTTAAAGCGACAGAATCACCTCAAAATCTCTCATCAGCCGTTAAAATTTTCACTGAAAACCAGCTTAATTTTTCGAACCGTGTCCACTTCGATGTGTCTCACAGGTTTAGAAAAAATTTTGATCAAACAACGCGCCAGTCTCTCAGCAACTTCTCAGACAAAGGAATTCCGACGAGGGGCTGGACGACTCCTCCCACAAGGAGTGCTCACAGGCGAATGACGTCACCGACAGGCGTGGAAAAACTCACGCATGCGCACGAGGGTTCAAGCATGTCTGATGTAAAAACATATGAATGAAATCCATATAGTTTTTGAAAAAAATAAAAAGGACCGTTACTTTATTGACAGCCCTCGTATATATATATATATATATATATATATATATATATATATATATATATATATATATATATATATATATATATATGTAGAGAGAGAGAGAGAGAGAGAGAGAGAGAGAGAGAGAGAGAGAGAGAGAGAGAGAGAAATCATGGAGGGGTCTGAAATTTTCATCTTAGGTGCATGTCCACTGTGAGAAACATAATCTAAAAAAAAAAAAATCCAGAAATCACAATGTATGATTTTTCAACAATTTATTTGTATGTTACTGCATGTTATGTTATAAAACTGGTGTCAAAATAAATAGAACACTGCCATCTACTGGTGCCCAGACACTTAGTACTTAGGGCAAATACTGCCATGAACAGTACTGGCCAGTAGATGGCAGTAGAGACGGTGAAAACCTGCCAAACAAATATACAAAATACAGAGAGTTTAATGCTGTTGTCCGTGTGGAGCCTGATCAGAGCATCTCAAATGCATTTCTTCTGTTGTGAATGTACTGAGATTATCCATAATGCACCTGGACACAGCATGTCCACAAAACCTTAAAAATTAGTGCATTACTTTAAAACTAAAACATATATCTGATATTTTCACTTTATAAAACTTCAGACGTGATGCTAATTTAAATAACTTGTCCGAAATTAGTTTGGTTAAAATTTTAGCCATAAGTTCGAACTGTATGCCTCTGGAGACTTGGGTGATATTGCCAGTGTATCAGTATGTGGTCTAAAAATGAGCTTTTTTTCTTTTCTGTGACCAGTTCTCCTTTGCCTGCAGAGGACAGAGCGGTTTCTTTTGGAACCAGCTCTCCTCTGTTTGCAGAGGATACAACTGCACATCTATTATAAAACATTTAACAGGTAGATACTCAACTGATTTTAGACTTAATAAATATTTGTAAATGTTCACCATGCCTGCAAAAATATGTTAGTGGTCTAAAAATTATTGGACCGAAACATATTGGAAGATAATTGGTGTGATGATGGTTTTCAAAGTTATCTGAAAAGCTAATCTGATAATGAAACATTAGCATCGATAATTAGCGGTTAGCGGATTAGCAGAACTGCTGCCACCTCTGCAAATAATCACATACATACATCCCCAAAGTGCTGCTGGACATCGCTGCATCATGGAAAAAATGGTCCAGTGTGTGGATGAGCACTGCACATGTATTTCAGAGCTGAGGACAACAGGATTGTATAAGCGGGGATTGTATACAATTGATCCAGCAGGGACATCATTCTGCAAGTTGATGAGTGAGATATCTAAACTTTAGTTCCAGTACACCACCTCACTCCACCCATCACATCTCTGTGGCGCTATGCTAGGCTTTATTTTATTTATTTATTTTTATCTTGTCCTTACTGGGTACAGTCAGGGGAATTTCCACACTCTGTTCACATGGATAACAGTGTGATGATAAGAGCTGAACATTTTTTGTGCAAAAGTGTCATCGTTTCAGTTGGAGTGGCCAGGGGTGGGAGTAAGTCACCATCATCAAGTCCCAAGTCAAGTCTCAAGTTATAATAACCACCAATTGTTTGCAAGCTGACTTGAGACTTGACTTGGGACATACAGATTGATGACTTGAGAATGACTTGACAGTGACGTACAGTAGTGTTCAGAATAATAGTAGTGCTATTTGACTAAAAAGATAAATCCAGGTTTTAAGTATATTTCTTATTGTTACATGGGAAACAAGGTACCAGTAGATTCAGTAGATTCTCACAAATCCAACAAGACCAAGCATTCATGATATGCACACTCTTAAGGCTATGAAATTGGGCTATTAGTAAAAAAAAAGTAGAAAAGGGAGTGTTCACAATAATAAGTATTTAGTTGTATAACCACAGTTTTTCATGATTTTTTCACATCTGCGAGGCATTAATTTTGTTGGTTTGGAACTAAGATTTTGCTGGTTTACTAGTGTGCCTGGGGTCATTGTCTTGTTGAAACACCCATTTCAAGGGCATGTCCTCTTCAGCATAAGGCAACATGACCTCTTCAAGTATTTTGACGTATCCAAACTGATCCATGATACCTGGTATGCGATATATAGGCCCAACACCATATTAGGAGAAGCATGCCCATATCATGATGCTTGCACCACCATGCTTCACTGTCTTCACTGTGAACTGTGGCTTGAATTCAGAGTTTGGGGGTCGTCTCACAAACTGTCTGCGGCCCTTGAACCCAAAAACAACAATTTTACTCTCATCACTCTCACACACAAAATATTCTTCCATTTCTCTTTAGGCCAGTTGATGTGTTCTTTGGCAAAATGTATCCTCTTCTGAACATGTCTTTTATTTAACAGAGGGACTTTGCGGGGGATTCTTGCAAATAAATTAGCTTCACACAGGCGTCTTCTAACTGTCACAGCACTTACAGGTAACTCCAGACTGTCTTTGATCATCCTGGAGCTGATCAATGGGTGAGCCTTTGCCATTCTGGTTATTCCTCTATCCATTTTGATGGTTGTTTTCTGTTTTCTTCCACACATCTCTGTTTTTTTTTTTTTTGTCTATTTTAAAGCATTGGAGATCATTGTAGATGAACAGCCTATAATTTTTTGCACCTGCATATAAGTTTTCCCCTCTCCATTCAACTTTTTAATCAAACTACGCTGTTCTTCTGAACAATGTCTTGAACGTCCCATTTTCCTCAGGCTTTCAAAGAGAAAAGCATGTTCAACAGGTGCTGGCTTCATCCTTACATAGGGGACACCTGATTCACACCTGTTTGTTCCGAAAAATTGACGAAATCACTGACTGAATGCCACACTACTATTATTGTGAACACCCCCTTTTCTACTTTTTTTTTTACTAATAACCCAATTTCATAGCCTTAAGAGTGTGCATATCATGAATGCTTGGTCTTGTTGGATTTGTGAGAATCCACTGAATCTACTAGTACCTTGTTTCCCATGTAACAATAAGAAATATACTCAAAACCTGGATTAATCTTTTTAGTCACATAGCACTACTATTATTCTGAACACTACTGTATTCCAACCTTTGCGAGTGGCCACTTCAGTGAGATACCAACTGCAAAATTATCACTGTTTGCGTGTTTGGTTGCTAATTTGCATCTCCAACTGCTCTTTAACAGTCACAGCCCAGTGAGATACTATCCTTAGTGCTTGGATGGGAGACCTCTTCAGGACACCAGGGGCTGTGTGTGTGTGTGTGTGTGTGTGTGTGTGTGTGTGTGTGTGTGTGTGTGTGTGTGTGTGTGTGTGTGTGTGTGTGTGCTCCTTTAGCTAAAACTGGAGTTGCCTCCCGGCATAAAACCTGTGCTAAATCAAGATTCCTGTCTGTGCTGGGTCCACTGTGGTGACCCTGGCTAAAAATGGGAGCAGATGCAAGGGCAGCAACAAGAAATCATGAAATGAAGTGAACCTTTGTCTCAGCATGATGTAACAACAAACCACAATTGTTTATTTATTATTTACACATTTCTGCAACCATTTTAAAAAAAAATTTGGTTGACTACAATTTGTAGGATACCAAGCATAATTGTTTTTAAAAATAGCTTATATTCTGAAAAATGTTAAACCTTTTTGGTGCCACTCATATGTGCGTTGCCTAATATGTGATAACTTACACTACAGTTGTCAATTGTCGCTTATAAATAAGTCTTGAAAATAAATGAATAATAAAAAAGTGATTAAATATAACCAGTCTGGCCCAGTCATGTTTTGTCCCCTATTGTATTTATCTGGTCATTATATTTTAGTCATTTGTCAAGTCTCATCATAGTTTGGTTCTGATTATCTTGTGTCTAGTTTCTCTTCAGCCATTGTTTGTCACCATTGTATAATCATTAGTTTTATGACCTGTACATTTCTCTTTTGTCATATGTTGAATTATGTGTTTATTAGTACTTTTGTCACATGTGAGTTCTGTTGTAGTTTTGTCTTAGCATTTATTTTCTTGTTGATCCCCTTTTTGGTTCTTGCATTTGTTTCCTGGTTTAATTCCTTGGTGTTGGGTCTTTATGTAATTGCTGTGATTCGTTATAAGGACTAGATGTTGTAATCCCTGATGTTTGCACCGCTTTTACTTCAGGACTTCTTGGTGAATGGCTGCCATCAGGCTTTCCCAGCGGGACACATCATCAGTTGTATGCCTCAGCGTCACAGGGTGTTTCGGCCATTTATCACAAGACACCCTCTGCTTAGGCAGGCCCACCACAGGTTGATCAAGCCCGGGTGTGTGTCCCGCTGTTACATGTTTGCCCTAGCAGCCCAGGTGGGGTCACTCCTTTTCAGCCACAGCCAATGACTCGTTCTCTCTGCAGTGTTGGCCAGCTCCTTGATGGCTTGTCTGTGCTTCTGGCCCCTGATTCCGAGCTCCCTAAGCAGCTTTACAGTTGTTCTGGCTACGAAGCCTCTACACCCCACCTCCACCGGGCGCACCCTTATTTTCCATCCCCTGTCCTCTGCCTCGGCTGCTAAGTTGGAGTAACGCAGCTTCTTACGCTCGTACGCTTCTTCGAAAGCGTCCTCCCATGGAACTGTAAGTTCCATGATGTAGGCGAGCCGGCAGGCATTAGACCAGAGGACAAGATCTGGTCGCAAAGTGGTTGTTGTGATCTCCAGGGGGAAAATGAGCTTCTGATCTAGATCAACTCGCATCTGCCAGTCCCTGGCTGCACTCATTGGGGTCAGATCGGGGTTTGAGAGGCTAACTCTTGGTTTGTCCCCCTCCCGGACAAATGATAGAGGTTGTCAGCTCACATCCTGGTTGTTAACAGGTTGGGCGTTGATGGATACCCTTTTGCACTCGATTTTATCGGCTAGAGATCTGAGGACCTGGTTGTGTCTCCACGTATATCTGCCCTGAGTGAGGCTAGTCCTACAGCCAACCAGAATGTGCCTGAGTGTTGCAGGGGTTGTGCACAGGGGGCAAAATGGATCCTTTCCAAGCCATAGCTGCAAATTTGTGGGAGAGGGCAGCACATCATATGTAGCTCGGATGATAAAGCTCGGCCTATTAGCTTCCATGCCCCAGAGGTCGCTCCATGTGAGTTTCCTCTTCTCTGCACCCTCCCACCTCGTCCAGCGAGCCTGTTTAGCTTGTGCTATGGCTTTGGAGCATCTGGCTGCTTCCTCCTGTCGGCGCACCTCCTCTATCACCATGGATCGATGCCTTTTGCCAGAGATGTCTTACAGTTCCAAGGCCAAAGTCTCCTCTGCCTTGTTGGACATAACCCACTACATCACGGTGGAAAAGAGCAGATTTAGCCTGCAGTACTGCTGTGGCTGGAGTCCACTTCCTCCCTGTTGCTAGCGTAAGAGCAATGCCTCTCACCACCGGGTCCCGGGAGTCAGTGAGGGACATGTTCAGCCTCACCTTGGCACACCTGAACTCTTCAGCCAGACTAGAAATTGGCAATGACAGAGCTCCGTCGCTGTAGAGACCAACACTGCTGAGGCATTTGGGAAGCCCGAGCCACTTTCTCACATAAGAATTCACCAGTCTCTCCAGTCGACTGGCATGGCTAACCGAAACCTCGTACATGGTCAATGGCCACAAGAGTCTTGGAAGCAGCCCAAACTGGTAACACCAGAGCTTCAGTTTTGCGGATAGTGCAGTGTTGTTGATTTGCTCAAGGCCGTTAGCTGTATCCTGCTGTAGCTGCTCAAGCTGCCAGGTGTCTTTAAGGTCTGCGTTGTACCATCGTCCAAGGCTCTTGATGGGCTTTTCCAAGATTGTTGGAATTAGCTCATCACTGATGTAGAACTGCTCGCCTGTCAGTTGGCCTTTGACAATGGAGATGCTGCATGACTTGCTTGGCTTAAACTCCATTCTTGCCCACTGAATGTTTTCTTGGAGTTTCTGAAGCAGGCGCCTAGTGCATGGTTTTGTTGTTGTGATAATGGTCATATCGTCCATGTAGGCTCTGATTGGTGGAAGGCGCAGGCCATTGTTGTCCTCTCTCCTCCCACTACCCAACGAGATGCCCGTATGATCAGCTCCATTGCCATGGCGAATGCCAGAGGAGAAATTGTACGGCCTGCCATGACGCCTATCTCCAGATTCTGCCAAGCACTAGTGCCATTCTCAGATGTTACACAGAACTGGAGATCCTGAAAGTAGCTCTTGACCAACTCTGTGATCTGATTTGGCTTATTTACAGTGGGGTAAAAAAGTATTTAGTCACTCCCTGATTGTGCAAGTTCCCCTACTTAGAAAGATGAGAGAGGTCTGTAATTTTCAACATAGGTACACTTCAACTGTGAGAGACAAAATGAGAAAAAATCCAGGAAATCACATTGTAGGATTTTTAAAGAATGTATTTGTAAATTATGGTGGAAAATAAGTATTTGGTCAATGACAAAAGTTCAACTCAATACTTTCTAACATAACAGGGGCAGTCTTCTGCTGGGACTGGTTGGGGCTGAGGGAGAGAACCGGGAAAAAGATATGCTGTGGAGGGGAGCAGAGATCAATCACTAATGATTAAATGCAGAGTGGTGCATACAGAGCAAAAAGAGAAAGAAACACTCAATGCATTATGGGAACCCCCCCAGCAGTCTAAGTCTATAGCAGCATAACTAAGGGATGGTTCAGGATCACCTGATCCAGCCCTAACTATAAGCTTTAGCAAAAAGGAAAGTTTTAAGCCTAATCTTAAAAGTAGAGAGGGTGTCTGTCTCCCTGATCCGAATTGGGAGCTGGTTCCACAGGAGAGGAGCCTGAAAGCTGAAGGCTCTGCCTCCCATTCTACTCTTACAAACCCTAGGAACTACAAGTAAGCCTGCAGTCTGAGAGCGAAGCGCTCTATTGGGGTGATATGGTACTATGAGGTCCCTAAGATAAGAAGGGACCTGACTATTCAAAATCTTATAAGTAAGAAGAAGAATTTTAAATTCTATTCTAGAATTAACAGGAAGCCAATGAAGAGAGGCCAATATGGGTGAGATATGCTCTCTCCTTCTAGTCCCCGTCAGTACTCTAGCTGAGTAAGATAAGTTGCGTGTGTTTCCTGTTTCCTGTTTGGGAGATTGCATCAGTATCTTGGCTCTCTGTTGGGACTGTTTACACAGAGACTGCTACCTGCTGCTTTGGACTTTGAACTAATAGTCTTTTTCAAGACTTTTTTACTTTTTTACCTTTTTACTTTTTTTTTACTTTTTTACTTGACTCTACTGGTGGTTGGCTCTCACTGCGGTATTGTATCGCTTCCTGTTCCGGAGCACAGCGGTGTTTTTCTGTATCTGTTAGCTGTTTAATCTGCGCAGTTAGATTGACCTAGTTATCTAGATTACGATTTGTTTCCCAGTGTAATCTTTACGTGCCTTAACTAAAGCACTCCTTCTGCTGAATCACCTCTAAATTATTTACACATTATTCACTTTGCGTGTTTTTAGGAATCCGCTAGCTTAGCGTAGCTACTAGCTCTTAGCCGATTTAGCATGGCGGCTTCTCCTGTCTCTCCCGCACTTTTCTGCTCTGGGTGTGAAATGTTTAGTTATTCCTCGGCCTCCTTTAGCAGTAATGGTACTTGTAATAAGTGTAGCTTATTCGTAGCTTTGGAGGCCAGGCTGGGCGAATTGGAGACTCGGCTCCGCACCGTGGAAAATTCTACAGCTAGCAAGGCCCCTGTAGTCGGTGCGGACCAAGGTAGCTTAGCCGCCGTTAGTTCCCCCCTGGCAGATCCCGAGCAGCCGGGAAAGCAGGCCGACTGGGTGACTGTGAGGAGGAAGCGTAGCCCTAAACAGAAGCCCCGTGTACACCGCCAACCCGTTCACATCTCTAACCGTTTTTCCCCACTCGACGATACACCCGCCGAGGATCAAACTCTGGTTATTGGCGACTCTGTTTTGAGAAATGTGAAGTTAGCGACACCAGCAACCATAGTCAATTGTCTTCCGGGGGCCAGAGCAGGCGACATTGAAGGAAATTTGAAACTGCTGGCTAAGGCTAAGCGTAAATTTGGTAAGATTGTAATTCACGTCGGCAGTAATGACACCCGGTTACGCCAATCGGAGGTCACTAAAATTAACATTAAATCGGTGTGTAACTTTGCAAAAACAATGTCGGACTCTGTAGTTTTCTCTGGGCCCCTCCCCAATCAGACCGGGAGTGACATGTTTAGCCGCTTGTTCTCCTTGAATTGCTGGCTGTCTGAGTGGTGTCCAAAAAATGAGGTGGGCTTCTTAGATAATTGGCAAAGCTTCTGGGGAAAACCTGGTCTTGTTAGGAGAGACGGCAGCCATCCCACTTTGGATGGAGCAGCTCTCATTTCTAGAAATTTGGTCAATTTTCTTAAATCCTCCAAACCGTGACTATCCAGGGTTGGGACCAGGAAGCAGAGTTGTAGTCTTACACACCTCTCTGCAGCTTCTCTCCCCCTGCCATCCCCTCATTGCCCCATCCCCGTGGAGACGGTGCCTGCTCCCAGACTACCAATAACCAGCAAAAATCTAATTAAGCATAAAAATTCAAAAAGAAAAAATAATATAGCACCTTCAACTGCACCACAGACTAAAATAGTTAAATGTGGTCTATTAAACATTAGGTCTCTCTCTTCTAAGTCCCTGTTGGTAAATGATATAATAATTGATCAACATATTGATTTATTCTGCCTAACAGAAACCTGGTTACAGCAGGATGAATATGTTAGTTTAAATGAGTCAACACCCCCGAGTCACACTAACTGTCAGAATGCTCGTAGCACGGGCCGGGGTGGAGGATTAGCAGCAATCTTCCATTCCAGCTTATTAATTAATCCAAAACCCAGACAGAGCTTTAATTCATTTGAAAGCTTGTCTCTTAGTCTTGTCCATCCAAATTGGAAGTCCCAAAAACCAGTTTTATTTGTTACTATCTATCGTCCACCTGGTCGTTACTGTGAGTTTCTCTGTGAATTTTCAGACCTTTTGTCTGACTTAGTGCTTAGCTCAGATAAGATAATTATAGTGGGCGATTTTAACATCCACACAGATACTGAGAATGACAGCCTCAACACTGCATTTAATCTATTATTAGACTCTATTGGCTTCGCTCAAAAAGTAAATGAGTCCACCCACCACTTTAATCATATCTTAGATCTTGTTCTGACTTATGGTATGGAAATAGAAGACTTAACAGTATTCCCTGAAAACTCCCTTCTGTCTGATCATTTCTTAATAACATTTACATTTACTCTGATGGACTACCCAGCAGTGGGGAATAAGTTTCATTACACTAGAAGTCTTTCAGAAAGCGCTGTAACTAGGTTTAAGGATATGATTCTTTCTTTATGTTCTCTAATGCCATATACCAACACAGTGCAGAATAGCTACCTAAACTCTGTAAGGGAGATAGAGTATCTCGTCAATAGTTTTACATCCTCATTGAAGACAACTTTGGATGCTGTAGCTCCTCTGAAAAAGAGAGCTTTAAATCAGAAGTGTCTGACTCCGTGGTATAACTCACAAACTCGTAGCTTAAAGCAGATAACCCGTAAGTTGGAGAGGAAATGGCGTCTCACTAATTTAGAAGATCTTCATTTAGCCTGGAAAAAGAGTCTGTTGCTCTATAAAAAAGCCCTCCGTAAAGCTAGGACATCTTTCTACTCATCACTAATTGAAGAAAATAAGAACAACCCCAGGTTTCTTTTCAGCACTGTAGCCAGGCTGACAAAGAGTCAGAGCTCTATTGAGCTGAGTATTCCATTAACTTTAACTAGTAATGACTTCATGACTTTCTTTGCTAACAAAATTTTAACTATTAGAGAAAAAATTACTCATAACCATCCCAAAGACGTATCGTTATCTTTGGCTGCTTTCAGTGATGCCGGTATTTGGTTAGACTCTTTCTCTCCGATTGTTCTGTCTGAGTTATTCTCATTAGTTACTTCATCCAAACCATCAACATGTTTATTAGACCCCATTCCTACCAGGCTGCTCAAGGAAGCCCTACCATTATTTAATGCTTCGATCTTAAATATGATCAATCTATCTTTGTTAGTTGGCTATGTACCACAGGCTTTTAAGGTGGCAGTAATTAAACCATTACTCAAAAAGCCATCACTTGACCCAGCTATCTTAGCTAATTATAGGCCAATCTCCAACCTTCCTTTTCTCTCAAAAATTCTTGAAAGGGTAGTTGTAAAACAGCTAACTGATCATCTGCAGAGGAATGGTCTATTTGAAGAGTTTCAGTCAGGTTTTAGAATTCATCATAGTACAGAAACAGCATTAGTGAAGGTTACAAATGATCTTCTTATGGCCTCGGACAGTGGACTCATCTCTGTGCTTGTTCTGTTAGATCTCAGTGCTGCTTTGATACTGTTGACCATAAAATTTTATTACAGAGATTGGAGCATGCTATAGGTATTAAAGGCACTGCACTGCGGTGGTTTGAATCATATTTGTCTAATAGATTACAATTTGTTCATGTAAATGGGGAATCTTCTTCACAGACTAAAGTTAATTATGGAGTTCCACAAGGTTCTGTGCTAGGACCAATTTTATTCACTTTATACATGCTTCCCTTAGGCAGTATTATTAGACGGTATTGCTTAAATTTTCATTGTTACGCAGATGATACCCAGCTTTATCTATCCATGAAGCCAGAGGACACACACCAATTAGCTAAACTGCAGGATTGTCTTACAGACATAAAGACATGGATGACCTCTAATTTCCTGCTTTTAAACTCAGATAAAACTGAAGTTATTGTACTTGGCCCCACAAATCTTAGAAACATGGTGTCTAACCAGATCCTTACTCTGGATGGCATTACCCTGACCTCTAGTAATACTGTGAGAAATCTTGGAGTCATTTTTGATCAGGATATGTCATTCAAAGCGCATATTAAACAAATTTGTAGGACTGCCTTTTTGCATTTACGCAATATCTCTAAAATTAGAAAGGTCTTGTCTCAGAGTGATGCTGAAAAACTAATTCATGCATTTATTTCCTCTAGGCTGGACTATTGTAATTCATTATTATCAGGTTGTCCTAAAAGTTCCCTAAAAAGCCTTCAGTTAATTCAAAATGCTGCAGCTAGAGTGCTGACGGGGACTAGAAGGAGAGAGCATATCTCACCCATATTGGCCTCTCTTCATTGGCTTCCTGTTAATTCTAGAATAGAATTTAAAATTCTTCTTCTTACTTATAAGGTTTTGAATAATCAGGTCCCATCTTATCTTAGGGACCTCGTAGTACCATATTACCCCAATAGAGCGCTTCGCTCTCAGACTGCAGGCTTACTTGTAGTTCCTAGGGTTTGTAAGAGTAGAATGGGAGGCAGAGCCTTCAGCTTTCAGGCTCCTCTCCTGTGGAACCAGCTCCCAATTCAGATCAGGGAGACAGACACCCTCTCTACTTTTAAGATTAGGCTTAAAACTTTCCTTTTTGCTAAAGCTTATAGTTAGGGCTGGATCAGGTGACCCTGAACCATCCCTTAGTTATGCTGCTATAGACGTAGACTGCTGGGGGTTCCCATGATGCACTGTTTCTTTTTCTTTCTGCTCTGTATGCACCACTCTGCATTTAATCATTAGTGATCGATCTCTGCTCCCCTCCACAGCATGTCTTTTTCCTGGTTCTCTCCCTCAGCCCCAACCAGTCCCAGCAGAAGACTGCCCTCCCTGAGCCTGGTTCTGCTGGAGGTTTCTTCCTGTTAAAAGGGAGTTTTTCCTTCCCACTGTAGCCAAGTGCTTGCTCACAGGGGGTCGTTTTGACCGTTGGGGTTTTACATAATTATTGTATGGCCTTGCCTTACAATATGAAGCGCCTTGGGGCAACTGATTGTTGTGATTTGGCGCTATATAAAAAAAAAATTGATTGATTGATTGATTGATCAATATTGATTGATATTAATATTATATTGATCAGGATCAATAGAGCCTGAAATGTGGAGGTTTTCAGCTTGAAACAGGCTGACGACGGTGCCTGAGAGCGCTGCACGACGTGTCGCTCCGTGGGAAGTCCTTAAAGCGACAGTATCACCTCAAAATCTCTCATCAGCCATTAAAATTTTCACCGAAAACCAGCTTAATTTTTCGAACCGTGTCCACTTCGATGTGTCTCACAGGTTTAGAAAAAATTTTGATCAAACAAAGCGCCAGTCTCTCAGCAACTTCTCAGACAAAGGAATTCCGACGAGGGGCTGGACGACTCCTCCCACAAGGAGTGCTCACAGGCGAATGACGTCACCGACAGGCGTGGAAAAACTCACGCATGCGCACGAGGGTTCAAGCATGTCTGACGTAAAAACATATGAATGAAATCCATATAGTTTTTGAAAAAAATAAAAAGGACCTATACTTTATGGACAGTCCTCGTATTTTAACAGTCTTTTTAGGAATAAAAAGATCTTCACAGAAGGTTACATAGCTGCTGATAACATCGGTCAGCTCATCAATATCAGATGAGCTTTCTTTAAAAATATCCCAGTCAATGCATTCAAAGCAGCCTTGAAGGCCCATAACAGCATCCTCCATCCACAACTTGGACTGCCTGGTCAAAGCTCTGCCTTTCCTCAAAACAGAGCGATACGTTGGGATCAGCTGCATGCAGTTGTGGTCAGAACTCCCCAAGGGTGTAAGAGAGTAGGTCGTATACGCTCCTTTAACCGAACCATAACACATGTCCAAAATTTTATTTTGCCTAGTTGCGCACGTGAAATACTGATAAAAGTTCCTCAGAACATGTTTCAAAGAGCATTGGTTAAAATCAGCAAGAACAAAGATGGGCGCATCAGGACATCTAGACTGCAGCTTTTGAGTCACATTACAAATACAACCCCTGGCAAAAATTATGGAATCACCGGCCTCAGAGGATGTTCATTCAGTTGTTTAAATTTGTAGAAAAAAAGCAGATCACAGACATGACACAAAACTAAAGTCATTTAGTGGCAAAAAAAAAAAAAAAGGCAACTTTCTGGCTTTAAGAAACACTATAAGAAATCAAGAAAAAAAAGATTGTGGCAGTCAGTAAGCAGAGGAAAAAAATATGGAATCACTCAATTCTGAGGAAAAAATTATGGAATCACCCTGTAAATTTTCATCCCCCAAATTAACACCTGCATCAAATCAGATCTGCTCATTGACATTGACCCTATGCCATGACATTGACCCTATGTGTCTTTTTGCAAGGAATGTTTTTGCAGTTTTTGCTCTATGGCAAGATGCATTATCATCTTGAAAAATGATTTCATCATCCCCAAACATCCTTTCAATTGTCCAAAATATCAACATAAACTTGTGCATTTATTGATGATGTAATGACAGCCATCTCCCCAGTGCCTTTACCTGACATGCAGCCCCATATCATCAATGACTGTGGAAATTTACATGTTCTCTTCAGGCAGTCATCTTTATAAATCTCATTGGAAAGGCACCAAACAAAAGTTCCAGCATCATCACCTTGCCCAATGCAGATTCGAGATTCATCACTGAATATGACTTTCATCCAGTCATCCACAGTCCACAATTGCTTTTCCTTAGCCCATTGTAACCTTGTTTTTTTCTGTTTAGGTGTTAATGATGCCTTTCGTTTAGCTTTTCTGTATGTAAATCCCATTTCCTTTAGGCGGTTTCTTACAGTTCGGTCACAGACGTTGACTCCAGTTTCCTCCCATTCATTCCTCATTTGTTGTGTTGTACATTTTTCGATTTTTGAGACATATTGCGTTAAGTTTTCTGTCTTGACGCTTTGATGTCTTCCTTGGTCTACCAGTATGTTTGCCTTTAACAACCTTCCCATGTTGTTTGTATTTGGTCCAGAGTTTAGACACAGCTGACTGTGAACAACCACCATCTTTTGCAACATTGCGTGATGATTTACTCTCTTTTAAGAGTTTGATAATCCTCTCCTTTGTTTCAATTGACATCTCTCGTGTTGGAGCCATGATTCATGTCAGTCCACTTGGTGCAACAGCTCTCCAAGGTGTGTTCACTCCTTTTTAGATGCAGACTAACGAGCAGATCTGATATGATGCAGGTGTTAGTTTTGGGGATGAAAATTTACAGGGTGATTCCATAATTTTTTCCTCAGAATTGAGTGATTCCATATTTTTTTCCTCTGCTTGGTCTAAAAACTGACTGTCACAATCTTTTTTTCTTGATTTCTTATAGTGTTTCTTAAAGCCAGAAAGTTGCCATTTGAAATGACTTTAGTTTTGTGTCATGCCTGTGATCTGCTTTTTTTTCTACAAAATTAAACAACTGAATGAACATCCTCCGGCCGGTGATTCCATAATTTTTACCAGGGGTTGTAGTCTCAGACGCTCTGTCGACTTTTGCTTTGGGATGCACATATGCCACAATAACAAATATTTGTGGAAATTCTCGGGGTAAATATGGTGGGCGTAAGGACACCGCTAAAAGCTCTACGTCTGCAGTGCAGTGTTTGTCTCTCACAATGACATTCTTACACCAGCGCTCATTGACGTAAAGGCACACTCAGCGCCGCCGTTCGGCATAAGCAGACTATGCAGCCTGCGTGGGGCACCAACCATGTTTCACTAGTTTTCAGGGCCTCCAATTGACTGAAAAATGTGTTGAAATTATTACATTATTCCCAGTGAAGCCGGCGTTACTCTAATCTAACCACTTTTTTTGTAACGAGTAATCTAACGCGTTAATCTTTCCAAATGAGTAATCAGATTAAAGTTACTTCTCCAAGTCACTGTGCGTTACTATTATTTTTGCATTGTGGGTCGACAGCAGCATTAAACTTGGTCTGTGGGCAGGGGGTCAGGGTTCGACTGAACTGCCCACTTTAAGTGAAGCTGTGAGCTTTTCATCAGCTACGACTCGTCCTCACCTCTTAAAGCACAGTGAAAATGGCACACCTGCAGTGAGCTTTACAAAGTCATTTTTATGCTTTATTTTTCTCCTTTATTTAGAATTCTGAGCTGAGCCGCTCCGTATCGTCTCGTTAAAAACAGCTGATCCTCCGCGACGTGTCAACAACTAACACTATTTTCCACTCAAATGCACCTAAACTCTCTTTCTGAGGACCACATGATGTGAAAACACAATAAAATGTTCTTACCTGTAAATCTGGTCATGTTTTCTGCATAAATAAATGTTATCCATTATTTCTGCTCAAACGCCAAAGCAGGGGCGAATCCAGATGGAATGGGTGCGTGGGGCAGGGATGTGCCCCCCTCCCCCACAACACCCCTAGATTAAAGGTCCAGTTTTGAAGCCGTTTTTTTTACTACAGCTACTAATACTACTTAAAATAATAATAATTTTGACAAAATGTTTATAGAGAATTTAAATTTTAGAAAAATGTTAGAATTTAATAGTTACATTTATAAACAATGTAGGTTAGAAATTGCAAGTTTTACTGTTACAGTGCTGTCAACAGTTAAATATGAGGTCAAGAAAGATTATTTTACTTTTTATAAAACAAGTATTTATTTTCATTGAAGTCAAGAAAGGGTGACTATAAAGTGAGTTTTGGCAAAACAGGTATCATTGTCATGTTGAGGTGGCAGAGGGTAGTTGTCAGCAGCTGGGGAAAGTAACTAAAAAAGTAACTAGTAATCTAACTTAGTTACTTTTACAATTGAGTAATCAGTAAAGTAACTAAGTTACTTTTTCAAGGAGTAATCAGTAATCAGTAATTGATTACTTTATCAAAGTAACTGTGGCAACACTGATTATTACATTTCAAAATCAATATGAATTATTTATGAATAGGCCCATCATTTTTGTCTTTAAACATTGTGTAGGCCCCTACCCCATTACTTAATTGGGGCAAATTAAGTTTTTTTTGCCTAATATAAAGCCCCCATCCACCCCCGCCCCAATTCCCTGAAATGGTACAGCCCTGTTTGCGTCTTTCTCTGTTCGCTGTGTCGCCTAACCAGGGTTGCCAGATGTGACGATTTCCAGTCCAATAAATGCTCAAAAATGCATGGAGGCACTAAATCCTGCGCAATTTGAACTGATTTTTAAAATGTGTGTGGCAATTCTATACAAAAGACTCATCCAGTGCCATATTTTTACCCTAAACAAACCAATTGGATAGGAAAACACCCAATCTGGCAACCCTGTGCCTAACTGAAGTAGCACTGCTAGCTCACATTCGATTCTGACACGAAACGACAAGTTGCCACTATGCCGCAATTAAACAATGAAGCGACAGCAGGAGTCTGGAGCTGAAAAACGGAGGAAAAAGAAACAAAAAGATGATGCCCGTGCATCCCTTGCTGGTAAGTACGTGTTAAAGGTTTAAATTGTTTTGATTACTTAATGTTCAGTGGTGCTGCTTAAGCTAGGTTGCGTTGGCTTTGCTGATTTGATGTAGCTTTAAACAATAAACTTAAACGCTTTAATAAATAGTAATGGTTTGAGTAGAACTTTTGTGTGTGTGTGTCTGTGTGTGTGTGTGTGTGTGTGGGGGGGGGGTTCTCTTGTATGGGAGTGGGGGGGCCTCCCTGACTAGTTATGCTTAGGGCCTCCAAAACCTTAGCAGCGGCCCTGGGCACACTCCTCCCCTCTGTGATTTGCCAGTCACATCTACGTCACGATCAAGACGAAGGGGTTCCCCGAAGTTATCCAGTGCCAATTTGGAACATTGTCATTATCCGTAAACCAGGATTCCGTTATCGCTAACAGGCATGCCTCCCTGAATTCATGTTAGAAACGTATTTGTGCCTGTAGCTCGTCAACTTTATTTCTGAGTGAGTGAACATTCATCAGAATCATAGACGTCAGGGGGATCCGATTCATGGCTTGTCTCCGCAGCCACTGATGCACACCGCCCCTTTTCCCTCGCTTCCTGGTTTTGCAAGGAGAAACATAGAGAGTTTTTAAAATAATCTGATAGATCAACTCTTGGTAAAAGGAGGTCCAAAGTAGGGTCCACAGGCAATGAATATTCCAATTGCAGAAGAAGATCCCTGCTATACTGGATCCGCATAAACTCTCCAGCAGGAGGGCTGAGGCTGATGGCAGCATGACACAGCGTCCACCGCAAAAACAGAGCAACAAGCTCCATTCCCGACACATTGTTCAATGGACAATAAAAACAGGTCCTTTTCCTTAATGCACAAGTCAGAAACTGGTTACACACCTTGACACTCAAACAGGCTCATACATCAAAAACGAGACAGAGACGTTCTCAATTTCTGCTGGTCACTGCACGAGCATGTGCCCAAAAGACACCGCTAAAGCTTCTGATAAAACCAATGGTGATCACAAACCCAAACAGCCAATGAGCCAACACTTCCAGCTTTGTGTGCTCTGCCCGCTGCTGTAGGAAAGCATCATTTATCCTGACAGGATACAGTGATCCTGTTGGGAAAGTGAAATGCACGGACCCACGCCAGGAGGCGTAAATGAACGGTCAATAGGAATTCAAATAAATGACAATTTATTATGCAAGTGTGCAACACAACCAAATATGCTTAAGTCAATCAATAACCAAAATGGTGACACGTGGGCAGGCCCGAGGGTAGGAGACGCCTATCCAGAGAAGAGTCGGGACCCACAAAGTTCCACCGCCAACGGAGACCTGCAACACACCAGAGCCGCCAAGTCCCGAGGGCTGCGACGACAATGGATTCTGGAATGATGGTGTCTGATGGGTCCAACAGCCTTGCTCCAACTTCCTCTTCATGCACCCAGGACAGGGCGTCAGACCGAATGTTTTTGGTCCCGGGGCAAAAGTGATCTTGAAGTTGAAGTGTCCGAACAACAGTGACCATCGGGCTTGTCTGGGGTTCAGACGCTTAGCAGTCTGGATGTATTCCAGGTTCCGATGGTCAGTGACAACCACAAATGGGACCACAGCTCCCTCCAACAGATGTCTCCACTCCTCAAGGGCCTCTTTCACTGCCAGTTCCAGATTGCCAATGTCATAGTTCCGCTCAGCGGGGGTTAACCTGCGGGAGAAGTAAGCACAGGGGTGGAGAACACTATCGGACTCCCTGCTCTGGGACAGCATGGCTCCTATCCCTGAGTCAGAGGCATCCACCTCCACAATAAACTGGTGGTTAGGATCAGGCTGCACCAGAACTGGTGCATCCGAAAACCCGTGTTTCAACTCCCTAAACGCGGCTTTGCACCGATCCGACCAGGTGAAGGGGACTTTTGTGGAGGTCAGGGCTGTAAGGGGACCAACTATCTGACTATAGCCCTTAATGAACCTCCTGTAAATTTGGCGAACCCTAGGAACTGTTGCAGCTTCCTACGATTTACCGGTTGGGGTCAATCTCTCACCGCCGCTACCTTAGCCGGATCGGGTGCGACGGAGTTGGAGGAGATGATAAACCCCAGGAAGGACAAAGAAGTGCGGTGGAACCCTAACCCTACCAAAATAATCCTGGAGGTAGAAGGTGTTACAAAGAACACAATCTTCTCCCTGTGATTTCCAGAGACAACCAAAGTTAAAGGCTGTGTCTGGTGTGTGATTTCTGGTAGTAGGGTGCCATCTAGTGCCCGCACCTTCAATGGTGAAGGAACGGCCACCAGAGGGAGCCCTACCTCCTTAGCCCACCTACTGTCCAGTAGGTTCCCTTCCGACTCGTGTCGATCAGTGCTGGAGCGTTAAGTGTTAAATCCCCACAGAAGATTGTGACTGGGAGTCGTGCGCATTTGCGTGGGACATCCGTATGGTTAGTATGGCTCGCTCTTAGCCCAGTCTCTAAGGTTGAGCTTTGTTGTTTAACTGCCTGGGGCCCCTTATTCTGCGCATGCTCATTCGAGCCGCAGTAAACACACTCTCCACGTGCCAGTCTCCTTTGTTTTTCCTTTCCTGTCACATTTGCCCTGCTCGTTTCCATAGCAACGTCAGCAGGGGGAGCTGGTGTAACGTGGAGAGCCCTGGCTTTGGAGTGGGGAAAGGGCGGCACTAACTCAGATCTGGATGGGAGAGGGACAGCGCGCACCTGGCCACGCCCTTTGTCTCGCTCCCGCTTGAATTCCTCTAACCGATTGTCTAAGCGAATAACGAGATCAATAAGCCCATCTAAATCCCGCGGCTGATCCTTAGCCACCAGATGCTCCTTTAGACAGCCCGTTTACAAAGGCGGCGCGGAGTGAGACTGCATTCCAACTGGACCTCGCTGCCGCGATGCGGAAGTCAATTGTGTAATCAGCTGCACTCCGTCGTCCCTGTCTCATTGACAGCAGCATATTTGAAGTGGCCTCGCCTCTGTTGGGATGATGGAACACCTGTCGAAATTCCCTGATAAACCCAGTATATGTCGACAGGAGCCGTGAGTCCTGCTCCCAGGAGCCGTGAGTCCTGCTCCCAGAGCGCCATAGCCCAGGCGTGTGCCTTGCCCCGAAGCAAATTAATTACATAAGCCATCCGGCTGTGGTCTGACGCGTACATCACGGGGCGTTGCGAAAAAACGAGCGCGCACTGCATCAAGAAGTCCGCGCACGTTTTGACACAACCCCCGTACAGTTCCGGGGGGCTAATGTACGCTTCGGGTGAAGGGGAGGCCTTTGAACGACCACTGGATTTTCTCTGTTAAGCGACAGGTCCACAGGAGGAGTTGCTGCAGCCGCGCCTGACCCGCGCGTCTCCACCTGAGTGGTGAGAGCCTCCATCCTACGGCTGAGGTGAATGTCCTGCTCGGTTAATAGATCCAACCGAGCAGTGAGGTTGGTGAGAATGTGTTGCAGCTCACCCAACGCACCTCCTGGTGGATCCTGCGCACCTTGCATCTCCATTGGCTGTTCAGTTGGTAAGGAACGCCCCTCGGAGTCCATGACGTGGCCTAGTTATCCTGTTGGGAAAGTGAAATGCACGCACCCACGCCAGGGGGCGTAAATGAACGGTCAATAGGAATTCAAATAAATGACAATTTATTATGCAAATGTGCAACACAACCAAATATGCTTAAGTCAATCAATAACCAAAATGGTGATGCGTGGGCAGGCCCAAGGGTAGGAAAAATTGGAGGACGTGCAGTGTCAATTGTTATACTTAGTAAGTCAGAAGTGAGGAGTGGAGATGCCAACTCCTCCAACTTCCACAAACATGGCTACAAGCTGCAAGTATAAGTCACAACTGCAAAGACGTCAGTTACAATGAATGTGCGTACGGCACAGAACAGCTGAGTCGGTTTACCTGCGTGGTAAGCTGATAACTCGGCAGAGTTATGGTGTCTTTCTGAGGCTGTTATGGAATAAGGTGATGAGTGATGACAGACAGCTGACAGCCAAACGGTGCACCTGGAGGATCAATCAATCAATCAGTTTTATTTATATAGCGCCAAATCACAACAAACAGTTGCCCCAAGACGCTTTATATTGTAAGGCAAGGCCATACAATAATTACGTAAACACCCCAACGGTCAAAACGACCCCCTGTGAGCAAGCACTTGGCGACAGTGGGAAGGAAAAACTCCCTTTTAACAGGAAGAAACCTCCAGCAGAACCAGGCTCAGGGAGGGGCAGTCTTCTGCTAGGACTGGTTGGGGCTGAGGGAGAGAACCAGGAAAAAGACATGCTGTGGAGGGGAGCAGAGATCAATCACTAATGATTAAATGCAGAGGGGTGCATACAGAGCAAAAAGAGAAAGAAACAATCAGTGCATCATGGGAACCCCCCAGCAGTCTAAGTCTATAGCAGCATAACTAAGGGATGGTTCAGGGTCACCTGATCCAGCCCTAACTATAAGCTTTAGCAAAAAGGAAAGTTTTAAGCCTAATCTTAAAAGTAGAGAGGGTGTCTGTCTCCCTGATCTGAATTGGGAGCTGGTTCCACAGGAGAGGAGCCTGAAAGCTGAAGGCTCTGCCTCCCATTCTACTCTTACAAACCCTAGGAACTACAAGTAAGCCTGCAGTCTGAGAGCGAAGCGCTCTATTGGGGTGATATGGTACTATGAGGTCCCTAAGATAAGATGGGACCTGATTATTCAAAACCTTGTAAGTAAGAAGAAGAATGTAGAAGAATTTTTAGGTCCTTATTTGAACTATGATGAACTATCAAGTGTCCTGATCCGAACTGTATGTCCTCTGGTTGAACTAGCAGGTGTTCAACCAAAAAAAAGGGGCTCTATTAGTCATTCAGTCTGTCAGGGGCTTTCCAAGGCCTCTTAGGTGCTTTCCCGCAGGCCACGTGCGAGGGGCCTCGGGCCAGCTGCACCTGTGGCTGAGGCCACGTGCGGGGGGCCTCAGGCCAGCTGCACCTGTGGCTGAAGGTCTTTTAAAAAAAATCAGTTGTAAATCCTTCACGTTTTAATGGGAGCGTTTGTCACATTGAAATAATGGCCTAACACCTGCTTAGGGTTCACTAGAGGACGCTTCCAATAGAAAACCATGTCTTGGGAATGAAATAAATAAAGTCGAAGGAGGAGCGATGCCCGCGGGTCTCCAATAAATAGATGAGCGCGGTTGTCACATATTCAGTCTCTCTAGAGGACTCAGTTTGTCTAAGCTCTGTGTCGAAGGCTTAAATAAACTTAAAAACTCTGTGCATTTTATCTTGCTTAAGGCTGAATTATTCTAAAGTGTTGTGTCCTTTTCTAGCATATCACTTGCAATTAGTTTGTGTTATCTAAAAGACGACATCCCGAGAAGACTAAAGACGAACCACGACAGAACTTGGCGAGCCAGCTTCAGGAGGGTCCAGGGGCATTCCGGCAGCCTGGGGCAGTCCAGCTCATCCCTCCAGACCGTAAATAACAGTGATCACGACTAAAAGGTAAGCAGAAACCTTTTATAACTTCTGCACGATCTGGAGGAGTGAGTCGGGATTTCCGCCCAAGTTGACAGGTGATATTTTTTAATTGCCTCTTACCCAAAAGAACCTGGACTAAGAAAATTGATAAGAGACTAAAAAAGATAAGATTGAAAATTATCAGGCCTTGTAGATAAAATGCTCAGAAGGTGTGTGTGTTCCCGGGAAAAAAGAATGTCTGTGTGAGTGAAAGGTCAGGAATGTTCATGAACTCTGGTGCGGAAAAGAGTGCATGGAGAACTAACCTGGATGCTTGGGGAATAATTGGTGTTGAAATTCGTTATTAATGTGCCGGCTGATAGCATGCGCTGTAGGGGTTAATTTAGGGGAGTATACTGACAAATAGGTACAAGATAATACGAGGTTATTTAAAGAAAAGAGACGGAAGTAAAATAAGTGAGAAAAAAGAGTTTAACAAGAGAATACGTGCAGAGAAAGCACAAGATAAGCGCCTGAGGGGGCGCAGTAGAAATACCGTACGTGATAAAGAGATTTAAAGAGAAAAGTGCAAAGTAGCACAGCTGACAGTAAGTAAAAGAGCTCAATAAAGGACGTCATTTTTTAAGAAAAGAGAAAAACTATAAAAAAAAAAAAAATGAATGAAGAGTTAGTGCAGAATACATGAGAATTAATGAAGCAGAAAATAGTGCAATAAGGCACCAAATACACGCTTGTGGGGCGTGGGAGAAGAATAAGTAATTAAGTACACAATAATATGAGTTTTTTATAAGAAAAGAAAAAGAGAATATTTTCAGTGCAAAGGCACATTAAGCTCACGAGGAGCTCAGTAAGTGGGGAAAAAAGTAGAAGAAAGTGCAGAAAGGCACAGGATACGCACGCGAGGCGCGGTAAGGCGTAGAAGTAAATGAAATATTGTATGCTCAGAGAAGAGCTTGTGAAAAATAATATATTAAGCACAGGATACGCACGCGAGGCGCGGTAAGGCGTAGAAGTAAATGAAATATTGTACGCTCAAAGAGTAGCTTGTTAAGAAAAATAAATAAATAAATAATATATGAGTTGCTGGCAGCGCCGGAGAAGCTGTCTAACGTGAAGAAGAGATACATACTTAAACAGAACACATTGGTGTTAAGTGAATAAAAAGGTTGTTTAAAGCCGCGGAGTGAAAAGTGGCAGAAGTCTAGATAGA
The DNA here is from genome assembly GCF_902500255.1 of Thalassophryne amazonica. Classification (NCBI taxonomy): domain Eukaryota; kingdom Metazoa; phylum Chordata; class Actinopteri; order Batrachoidiformes; family Batrachoididae; genus Thalassophryne; species Thalassophryne amazonica. The sequence continues at coordinate 4,012 of NW_022986340.1, read as the reverse complement.
GATATATAGAAAGTTGTTTTTAATAATTTTTGTGTATAAAGCTTTTGAAGATTGTTGTGTGGGAGAGCGGAGAGTAAGTGGGGAGTTGCAGGCAAAGCTGTGAGGGCTTGCAGGCTGGCTGACATACAAGATTAATGTAAAGAGTACGAGAAGGAGGAGGCGTTTAGACCCAACAGGAGGACTTGGGAGGTGCATGACAGGCCGAGAGGAAAGTGTGAAACAGAGACAGTGAAGGAAAAGACAGGAGAAGAGACTGCTATGTAAATACAGAGAAGGTAGATATTATTTCAAAGAAAGAAAACTAATAAACAAACATAGCAGAAAAAGACGAGAAGCAGAAAGTTAAAAAATTAGAAGGAAAATAGAAAGTCGGGAGCAAAGACATTAGGAAGTATTAGGGTTGTAAGAGGAGTAAAGAAATAAAGTTGGTTATAAATCAAAAGAGTTAAAGCTTAGATTATAGTGAAAAAGCTGACAGACTGATCAATGCTTGGGACAGTCATTGATGGGAGACTTAAGTGATAATGAAATAATACTCCCAGAACATTACTTGACTGACGGAGACATTGAAACCCAGGGAATCAGGACACATTTTTGGCTGGAAAGGACCTATTTTGACAGTGTAGGAGCAGAACATTGGCAGGACGAACAAGAGATCAATCAGAAATTATGGCAGATTACTAAGGTAGTCAATCTGAAGCAAAAGAAAGAACAATTCCCTCTAATTAATTGGGAGCTGCTGATAAGACGTCTGTGGCATCAGGGTTTAACCCCGTGGCTGGAGCTGCTTTGTGCTGATCCTAATAAAGAAATTAGCATACCATTAAATCATTTAATAACACTGCCAACCGATCCAGGTGAAGAACTGTTTCCTAGGTTGACTCTGACTGTGGTCCCAAGGAAGGTTCGGTGGGAAACAGGTAAATTTTCATATTTAGTTAAAGAAAAAGAAGACGGGCATAACAGTTGGAAATTTAATCCTTTTAAGGGTTTAAAATACAAAACAGGTGTTACAGCCGGCAAGTTATTGGTCTGGATCAGGACAGCCCCTGAGGGACTACCAGAACACCATAGAAACACCTCACATAGCGTTTGTCAGGGTTACATGGGTAACTCTCAAGGTCAAGGTCGGGAAAGTACCCCGCTAGACTTAGTACTAAGAAGATATCCAGGAAAACGCACTAAGGCCAACCAATGTATGAGAAAGTGGCACAAAAGGTCACATGGGGGCAGGCAATGGCCTTTGGTGGGATCATTTGATCCGGTGATGTGTGAAGCAGTTGCGGTAGAAATACAGAAAAAAGAAATTAAAGATCAGCAGAAGAACGTAAATAACAACAAAAAACGCACTGAAGAAAAAGAAGTTTTGGCCTTGTTCAAGCAGGAAGCACAGAGGCTACAGCAGAAAAGAGAAAAAATGACAAAGGAAAGATCCAAAGAAACTAAAGCCAGTGCACCGAGCTGGGAAGCAGAGCCACCCCCATATAAACGTCATGATATGGGAAAGACAGCTGGACAATTTGTATTAGGAACTCGTGAAGAGGACCAAGGCATGGATGTGGAGGGCAAATTCACACTGACACTAAAAGCTCGAGAGCCACAAGGAGACAGGTCCTCAGTCTGTCAAATGGATCGTACAAGGTCTCCAAGTCCGAAAGTAGGTGGCGCTCACCACGGCCAGCAGGGGGGGGGGCACAAATAACAGTGACACGGAGGCAGACGAGGATAAAGAGAGAGACCTGAAGGCTCCGCCTGCACATCGAGGTCCACTGAAAACCGTCCCCTCCCACCGACTGGACCTTCACAGGCTATAGAGGCTCCGAAGAGTGGCACAAGAGCTTCTGTGACACACTGGATCTGGCCAGAAGAGATAATGAAGAACTAGCTGAGCAGCTTCGGCTAGCGAAGGAAAGAATACAAAGACATAGGGACGCCGAGGAAAGAAGAATATTACAACAATCGACGCCCAATCAAGGGAATCACATTATAGAGCCACCCACCCGAAAGATTTCTGGTGAGATCATCATTGAGAGTGCAAAAGAGGCCCGACTCAGGCAAAGACAACAATGTGTAGCCAAAGACATAGCGGCTTTAGAACAGAATATAACCAACTGGATGGACTGCCTGGAACCAGTCAGTCGCACTCGATCTGGAAGACAGTATGGAGCTCCCACAGAAGAAGAGGAGGACGAAGACCTCATATGCCCATTGGTGGTTAGAAATAGTCATCATGTGTATACCCCATGGAGCTGGACAGACATGGTGGGGCTGGCCAACAGGCTGCCAGACATCACCCAAGGAGCTGGGAGATGGATAACTGCCTTAGAAGAAGGCACTGCAGGGGTAACCTTGTCTTTAGGTGACATAAAAGCCTTGCTAATGCATGTAATGGGAAAACATGACACTGAAGAATTAGCAGGAAAGGTTGGACTAACACAGATGATGGGCACAAATCAACATGATGAAGTCCCCTTTAATCGCTATAGAAACTCCATGTGGGAAGGACTGAGAAGAAAGTACCCTGAGGTCTTGGATCCCTCTAAATTGGATGATGAGGAGTGGACACCTGAAGAGTGCCCAAAGAAGTTCCTGCACCGATTCCAGAAGAGATGGGCGGAGGAAACAGGAAATGCATGGAACCATTCTCCAGCAACTGAAATCCTGTTTAAAATAACTGTAAAAAAGGCCCTACCAGATGAGGTTCAGAAAGCCCTAGATGGAGTCGTGGGACTATCGAAAATGAATTGGGCTTTATACTCTGAGCATATTTGTCACCATCTTGAAATCTACAAGAAAGAAAAACAAAAAGAAGAAGATGCAGCAAAATCCCTGACGAAAAAATTGGTGCAGATGCAGTTGGGAGAGCTAACCAAAGTCAAGAAAGAAAAAACAAAGACCCAGGCACCAATGATGACCCCTGTTCCTTCTGAGCCGGCAAGCAGAGGCCCTACCGCAAACACTGCTGCCACCATACAGGCACCTGTGGTAACAGCCACACAGAGCCCCCAAGGAGCAGCAGGAAGCACTCCTACAGGAGAAGTCTCAGCACCAGTGGAGCATCACTATCACTACCATAGCACTGGCACACCCGGAAATGGACCCACCTACAGTCATGGGTGGAGAGGAGAGTCACAGAACTTTTAAGGTCAAAGAGGAGGGTGGCGAAGAGGATCTCGCCAACCTTCATTTGGAAGCAGATTCCAGAACTCAGCTCCCAGGAACAGTCAAGCGGGACCGCCTATGGGACCAACACCCCCAATAGGGGATCAACCCTCTAATGAGTGTTGGAGCTGTGGACAACCTGGACATCGAATGAGAAATTGTCCGGCCCGACCTTGGGTTGGACCCTCTGCCTATTGGCAATAGGGGGGCCTAGAGAAGACAGAGGGGGAAACGGTGGCATTGGCTATTTCGATGATACCTAAAGAAGAGCCAACCGTCACTGTTAATATACAAAACAGAGATTTCCCTTTCATGGTGGATACAGGGGCAACATACTCTTGCATAGGGAAAATGGGCGCTCATCTCCCCCTCTCTGGGTCTGTAATTAAGACCATCGGCTTCTCTGGGAAAACTCAAATAATACCTTTTACACGCCCACTTCCTGTAACGATTGCAGGAAAAACAATTGAAGCACCCCTGTTATACTCACAAAATACACCTGTGAATTTGCTGGGAAGAGACATTTTATGTAAGCTACAAACCCAGATAGTGTGTACCCATCAAGGACTGCAAATACACTTTCCTGACGAAGCACTCGCCAACATTATGGTGCTTATGGACATGGAAAACAAGGTCCGACCTGTGCAACCCATGGTATACTGGCTGAAGTTACAACCAGAAAATTCAAATCTTCAACTGGAATGGGAAAAATGGAAGCCCTGGGCAGAACAACACTATGAAGCAGTATATACACCTAGTTTACCTTTACATGTCACCCTGATGTTTGATGCCAAACAAGAACAAACTGACTATGCATGCTGCTGGGATGTATTGATGAATCAACGGCTGT
>NW_022986339.1:40000-96054 GCF_902500255.1 Thalassophryne amazonica | reverse complement strand
CACCTCGTGTGTGTGTTATTTGGTTATTCTTTGTCACTTCTGCACCTCGTGTCTGTGTTATTTGGTTATTCTTTGTCACTGCTGCGCCTTGTGTGTGTGTTATTTGGTTGTTCTTTGTCACTGCTGCGCTTCATGTGTGTGTTATTTGGTTATTCTTTGTCACTGCTGCGCCTCGTGTGTGTGTTATTTGGTTATTCTTTGTCACTGCTGCGCTTCATGTGTGTGGTATTTGGTTATTCTTTGTCACTGCTGCACCTCGTGTGTGTGTTATTTGGTTGTTCTTTGTCACTGCTGCACTTCATGTGTGTGTTATTTGGTTATTCTTTGTCACTGCTGCAACTCGTGTGTGTGTTATTTGGTTATTGGTGCAGCAGTGACAAAAAATAACCAAATAACACACACACGTGGTGCAGCAGTGACAAAGAATAACCAAATCACACACACGAATAGAATAGAATTTAAAATTCTTCTTCTTACTTATAAGGTTTTGAATAGTCAGGTCCCTTCTTATCTTAGGGACCTTTGTCACTGCTGCACCACATGTGTGTGTTATTTGGTTATTTTTTGTCACTGCTGCACCACGTGTGTGTGTTATTTGGTTATTCTTTGTCACTGCTGCGTCTCGTGTGTGTGTGATTTGGTTATTCTTTGTCACTGCTGCACCACTTCTGTGTTATTTGGTTATTCTTTGTCACTGCTGCGTCTCGTGTGTGTGTGATTTGGTTGTTCTTTGTCACTGCTGCACCACGTGTGTGTGTTATTTGGTTATTTTTTGTCACTGCTGCACCACGTGTGTGTGTTATTTGGTTATTCTTAGTCACTGCTGCACTTCATGTGTGTTATTTGGTTATTCTTTTTCACTGCTGCACTTCGTGTGTGTTATTTGGTTATTCTTTGTCACTGCTGCACTTCGAGTGTGTTATTTGGTTATTCTTTGTCACTGCTGCACATCATGTGTGTGTGTTATTTGGTTATTCTTTGTCACTGCTGCGCTTCATGTGTGTGTTATTTGATTATTCTTTGTCACTGCTGCACTTCGTGTGTGTTATTTGGTTATTCTTTGTCACTGCTGCACTTCGTGTGTGTTATTTGGTTATTCTTTGTCACTGCTGCACTTCATGTGTGTGTGTTATTTGGTTATTCTTTGTCACTGCTGCGCCTCGTGTGTGTGTTATTTGGTTATTCTTTGTCACTTCTGCGCCTCGTGTGTGTGTTATTTGGTTATTCTTTGTCACTGCTGCACATCATGTGTGTGTGTTATTTGGTTATTATTTGTCACTGCTGGGCCTCGTGTGTGTGTTATTTGGTTATTCTTTGTCACTGCTGCGCCTTGTGTGTGTTATTTGGTTATTGGTGAAGCAGTGACAAAGAATAACCAAATAACACACACATGAGGCGCAGTAGTGACAAAGAATAACTGCTGCACCTCGTGTGTGATATTTGGTTATTCTTTGTCACTGCTGCACCTCGTGTGTGTGTTATTTGGTTATTCTTTGTCACTGCTGCACCTCGTGTGTGTGTTATTTGGTTATTCTTTGTCACTGCTGCGTCTCGTGTGTGTGTTATTTCGTTATTCTTTGTCACTGCTGCACCTCGTGTGTGTGTTATTTGGTTGTTCTTTGTCACTGCTGCGCTTCATGTGTGTGTTATTTGGTTATTCTTTGTCACTGCTGCACCTCTTGTGGTGTTATTTGGTTATTCTTTGTCACTGCTGCGCCTCGTGTGTGTGTTATTTGGTTATTCTTTGTCACTTCTGCACCTCGTGTCTGTGTTATTTGGTTATTCTTTGTCACTGCTGCGCCTTGTGTGTGTGTTATTTGGTTGTTCTTTGTCACTGCTGCGCCTTGTGTATGTGTTATTTGGTTGTTCTTTGTCACTGCTGCACCTCATGTGTGTGTTATTTGGTTATTCTTTGTCACTGCTGCGCCTTGTGTGTGTGTTATTTGGTTATTCTTTGTCACTGATGCGCCTCGTGTGTGTTATTTGGTTGTTCTTTGTCACTGCTGCACCTCATGTGTGTGTTATTTGGTTATTCTTTGTCACTGCTGCACATCATGTCTGTGAGTTATTTGGTTATTCTTTGTCACTGCTGCACCTCGTGTGTGTGTTATTTGGTTATTCTTTGTCACTGCTGCACCTCGTGTCTGTGTTATTTGGTTATTCTTTGTCACTGATGCGCCTCGTGTGTGTTATTTGGTTATTGGTGAAGCAGTGACAAAGAATAACCAAATAACACACACATGAGGCGCAGTAGTGACAAAGAATAACTGCTGCACCTCGTGTGTGTTATTTGGTTATTCTTTGTCACTGCTGCACCTCGTGTGTGTGTTATTTGGTTATTCTTTGTCACTTCTGCACCTCGTGTCTGTGTTATTTGGTTATTCTTTGTCACTGCTGCGCCTTGTGTGTGTGTTATTTGGTTGTTCTTTGTCACTGCTGCGCTTCATGTGTGTGTTATTTGGTTATTCTTTGTCACTGCTGCGCCTCGTGTGTGTGTTATTTGGTTATTCTTTGTCACTGCTGCGCTTCATGTGTGTGGTATTTGGTTATTCTTTGTCACTGCTGCACCTCGTGTGTGTGTTATTTGGTTGTTCTTTGTCACTGCTGCACATCATGTCTGTGTGTTATTTGGTTATTCTTTGTCACTGCTGTGCCTCGTGTGTGTGTTATTTGGTTATTCTTTGTCACTGCTGTGCCTCGTGTGTGTGTTATTTCGTTATTCTTTGTCACTGCTGCACCTCGTGTGTGTGTTATTTGGTTGTTCTTTGTCACTGCTGCGCTTCATGTGTGTGTTATTTGGTTATTCTTTGTCACTGCTGCACCTCTTGTGGTGTTATTTGGTTATTCTTTGTCACTGCTGCGCCTCGTGTGTGTGTTATTTGGTTATTCTTTGTCACTTCTGCACCTCGTGTCTGTGTTATTTGGTTATTCTTTGTCACTGCTGCGCCTTGTGTGTGTGTTATTTGGTTGTTCTTTGTCACTGCTGCGCCTCGTGTGTGTGTTATTTGCTTGTTCTTTCTCACTGCTGCACATCATGTGTGTGTCTTATTTGGTTATTGGTGAAGCAGTGACAAAGAATAACCAAATAACACACACATGAGGCGCAGCAGTGAGAAAGAACAACCAAATAACACACACACGAGGCGCAGCAGTGACAAAGAATAACTGCTGCACCTCGTGTGTGTTATTTGGTTATTCTTTGTCACTGCTGCACCTCGTGTTTGTGTTATTTGGTTATTCTTTGTCACTGCTGCGTCTCGTGTGTGTGTTATTTCGTTATTCTTTGTCACTGCTGCACCTCGTGTGTGTGTTATTTGGTTGTTCTTTGTCACTGCTGCGCTTCATGTGTGTGTTATTTGGTTATTCTTTGTCACTGCTGCACCTCTTGTGGTGTTATTTGGTTATTCTTTGTCACTGCTCCACCTCATGTGTGTGTTATTTGGTTATTCTTTGTCACTGCTGCACCTCGTGTGTGTGTTATTTGGTTATTCTTTGTCACTGCTGCGCCTCGTGTGTGTGTTATTTGGTTATTCTTTGTCACTGCTGTGCTTCATGTGTGTGTTATTTGGTTATTCTTTGTCACTGCTGCACCTCGTGTGTGTGTTATTTGGTTATTCTTTGTCACTGCTGCGCTTCGTGTGTGTTATTTGGTTATTCTTTGTCACTGCTGCACTTCATGTGTGTGTTGTGAGATAGAGTATCTCGTCAATAGTTTTACATCCTCATTGAAGACAACTTTGGATGCTGTAGCTCCTCTAAAAAAGACAGCTTTAAATCAGAAGTGCCTGACTCCGTGGTATAACTCACAAACTCGTAGCTTAAAGCAGATAACCCGTAAGTTGGAGAGGAAATGGTGTCTCACTAATTTAGAAGATCTTCACTTAGCCTGGAAAAAGAGTCTGTTGCTCTATAAAAAAGCCCTCCGTAAAGCTAGGACATCTTTCTACTCATCACTAATTGAAGAAAATAAGAACAACCCCAGGTTTCTTTTCAGCACTGTAGCCAGGCTGACAAAGAGTCAGAGCTCTATTGAGCTGAGTATTCCATTAACTTTAACTAGTAATGACTTCATGACTTTCTTTGCTAACAAAATTTTAACTATTAGAGAAAAAATTACTCATAACCATCCCAAAGACGTATCGTTATCTTTGGCTGCTTTCAGTGATGCCGGTATTTGGTTAGACTCTTTCTCTCCGATTGTTCTGTCTGAGTTATTTTCATTAGTTACTTCATCCAAACCATCAACATGTTTATTAGACCCCATTCCTACCAGAATAACCAAATAACACACACATGAGGCACTGCAGTGACAAAGAATAACTGCTGCGCCTCGTGTGTGTTATTTGGATAATCTTTGTCACTGCTGCACCACGTCTGTGTGTTATTTGGTTATTCTTTGTCACTGCTGCACCTCGTGTCTGTGTTTTTTGGTTATTCTTTGTCACTGCTGCACCTCGTGTCTGTGTTTTTTGGTTATTCTTTGTCACTGCTGCGCCTCGTGTCTGTTTTATTTGGTTATTCTTTGTCACTGCTGCACCTCGTGTGTGTTATTTGGTTATTCTTTGTCACTGCTGCGCTTCATGTGTGTGTTATTTGGTTGTTCTTTGTCACTGCTGCGCTTCATGTGTGTTATTTGGTTATTCTTTGTCACTGCTGCACCTCGTGTCTGTGTTTTTTGGTTATTCTTTGTCACTGCTGCGCCTCGTGTCTGTTTTATTTGGTTATTCTTTGTCACTGCTGCGCTTCATGTGTGTGTTATTTGGTTGTTCTTTGTCACTGCTGCGCTTCATGTGTGTGTTATTTGGTTGTTCTTTGTCACTGCTGCGCTTCATGTGTGTTATTTGGTTATTCTTTGTCACTGCTGCACTTCATGTGTGTGTTACACATGAACCCCAGGTTTCTTTTCAGCACTGTAGCCAGGCTGACAAAGAGTCAGAGCTCTATTGAGCTGAGTATTCCATTAACTTTAACTAGTAATGACTTCATGACTTTCTTTGCTAACAAAATTTTAACTATTAGAGAAAAAAATTACTCATAACCATCCCAAAGACGTATCGTTATCTTTGGCTGCTTTCAGTGATGCCGGTATTTGGTTAGACTCTTTCTCTCTGATTGTTCTGTCTGAGTTATTTTCATTAGTTACTTCATCCAAACCATCAACATGTTTATTAGACCCCATTCCTGCCAGGCTGCTCAAGGAAGCCCTACCATTATTTAATGCTTCGATCTTAAATATGATCAATCTATCTTTATTAGTTGGCTATGTACCACAGGCTTTTAAGGTGGCAGTAATTAAACCATTACTTAAAAAGCCATCACTTGACCCAGCTATCTTAGCTAATTATAGGCCAATCTCCAACCTTCCTTTTCTCTCAAAAATTCTTGAAAGGGTAGTTGTAAAACAGCTAACTGATCATCTGCAGAGGAATGGTCTATTTGAAGAGTTTCAGTCAGGTTTCAGAATTCATCATAGTACAGAAACAGCATTAGTGAAGGTTACAAATGATCTTCTTATGGCCTCAGACAGTGGACTCATCTCTGTGCTTGTTCTGTTGGACCTCAGTGCTGCTTTTGATACTGTTGACCATAAAATTTTATTACAGAGATTAGAGCATGCCATAGGTATTAAAGGCACTGCGCTGCGGTGGTTTGAATCATATTTGTCTAATAGATTACAATTTGTTCATGTAAATGGGGAATCTTCTTCACAGACTAAAGTTAATTATGGAGTTCCACAAGGTTCTGTGCTAGGACCAATTTTATTCACTTTATACATGCTTCCCTTAGGCAGTATTATTAGACGGTATTGCTTAAATTTTCATTGTTACGCAGATGATACCCAGCTTTATCTATCCATGAAGCCAGAGGACACACACCAATTAGCTAAACTGCAGGATTGTCTTACAGACATAAAGACATGGATGACCTCTCATTTCCTGCTTTTAAACTCAGATAAAACTGAAGTTATTGTACTTGGCCCCACAAATCTTAGAAACATGGTGTCTAACCAGATCCTTACTCTGGATGGCATTACCCTGACCTCTAGTAATACTGTGAGAAATCTTGGAGTCATTTTGGATCAGGATATGTCATTCAAAGCGCATATTAAACAAATATGTAGGACTGCTTTTTTGCATTTACGCAATATCTCTAAAATCAGAAAGGTCTTGTCTCAGAGTGATGCTGAAAAACTAATTCATGCATTTATTTCCTCTAGGCTGGACTATTGAGTCCAGCCTAAAAGTTCCCTAAAAAGCCTTCAGTTAATTCAAAATGCTGCAGCTAGAGTACTGACGGGGACTAGAAGGAGAGAGCATATCTCACCCATATTGGCCTCTCTTCATTGGCTTCCTGTTAATTCTAGAATAGAATTTAAAATTCTTCTTCTTACTTATAAGGTTTTGAATAATCAGGTCCCATCTTATCTTAGGGACCTCATAGTACCATATCACCCCAATAGAGCGCTTCGCTCTCAGACTGCAGGCTTACTTGTAGTTCCTAGGGTTTGTAAGAGTAGAATGGGAGGCAGAGCCTTCAGCTTTCAGGCTCCTCTCCTGTGGAACCAGCTCCCAATTCAGATCAGGGAGACAGACACCCTCTCTACTTTTAAGATTAGGCTTAAAACTTTCCTTTTTGCTAAAGCTTATAGTTAGAGCTGCATCAGGTGACCCTGAACCATCCCTTAGTTATGCTGCTATAGACGTAGACTGCTGGGGGGTTCCCATGATGCACTGTTTCTTTCTCTTTTTGCTCTGTATGCACCACTCTGCATTTAATCATTAGTGATCGATCTCTGCTCCCCTCCACAGCATGTCTTTTTCCTGGTTCTCTCCCTCAGCCCCAACCAGTCCCAGCAGAAGACTGCCCCTCCCTGAGCCTGGTTCTGCTGGAGGTTTCTTCCTGTTAAAAGGGAGTTTTTCCTTCCCACTGTAGCCAAGTGCTTGCTCACAGGGGGTCGTTTTGACCGTTGGGGTTTTACATAATTATTGTATGGCCTTGCCTTGCAATATAAAGCGCCTTGGGGCAACTGTTTGTTGTGATTTGGTGCTATATAAAAAAATTGATTGATTGATTGATTGTTATTTGGTTATTCTTTGTCACTGCTGCAACTCGTGTGTGTGTTATTTGGTTATTGGTGCAGCAGTGACAAAAAATAACCAAATAACACACACACGTGGTGCAGCAGTGACAAAGAATAACCAAATCACACACACGAATAGAATAGAATTTAAAATTCTTCTTCTTACTTATAAGGTTTTGAATAGTCAGGTCTCTTCTTATCTTAGGGACCTTTGTCACTTCGTGTGTGTTATTTGGTTATTCTTTGTCACTGCTGCGCCTCGTGTGTGTGTTATTTGGTTATTCTTTGTCACTGCTGCACCTCGTGTGTGTGTTATTTGGTTATTCTTTGTCACTGCTGCACCTCGTGTGTGTGTTATTTGGTTATTCTTTGTCACTGCCGCACCGCGTGTGTGTGTTATTTGGTTGTTCTTTGTCACTGCTCCGCTTCGTGTGTGTTATTTGGTTATTCTTTGTCACTGCTGCGCCTCGTGTGTGTGTTATTTGGTTATTCTTTGTCACTGCTGCGCCTCGTGTGTGTGTTATTTGGTTATTCTTTGTCACTGCTGCGCCTCGTGTGTGTGTGTTATTTGGTTATTCTTTGTCACTGCTGCGCCTCGTGTGTGTGTTATTTGGTTATTCTTTGTCACTGCTGCACCTTGTGTGTGTGTTATTTGGTTATTCTTTGTCACTGCTGCGCCTCGTGTGTGTGTTATTTGGTTATTCTTTGTCACTGCTGCGCCTCGTGTGTGTGTTATTTGGTTATTCTTTGTCACTGCTGCACCTTGTGTGTGTGTTATTTGGTTATTCTTTGTCACTGCTGCAGCTCGTGTGTGTGTTATTTGGTTATTCTTTGTCACTGCTGCACCTCGTGTGTGTGTTATTTGGTTATTCTTTGTCACTGCTGCGCCTCGTGTGTGTGTTATTTGGTTATTCTTTGTCACTGCTGCACCTTGTGTGTGTGTTATTTGGTTATTCTTTGACACTGCTGCACCTCGTGTGTGTGTTATTTGGTTATTCTTTGTCACTGCTGCACCTCGTGTGTGTGTTATTTGGTTGTTCTTTGTCACTGCTCCGCTTCGTGTGTGTTATTTGGTTATTCTTTGTCACTGCTGCGCCTCGTGTGTGTGTTATTTGGTTATTCTTTGTCACTGCTGCGCCTCGTGTGTGTGTTATTTGGTTATTCTTTGTCACTGCTGCGCCTCGTGTGTGTGTTATTTGGTTATTCTTTGTCACTGCTGCGCCTCGTGTGTGTGTTATTTGGTTATTCTTTGTCACTGCTGCGCCTCGTGTGTGTGTTATTTGGTTATTCTTTGTCACTGCTGCGCCTCGTGTGTGTGTTATTTGGTTATTCTTTGTCACTGCTGCGCCTCGTGTGTGTGTTATTTGGTTATTCTTTGTCACTGCTGCGCCTCGTGTGTGTGTTATTTGGTTATTCTTTGTCACTGCTGCGCCTCGTGTGTGTGTTATTTGGTTATTCTTTGTCACTGCTGCGCCTCGTGTGTGTGTTATTTGGTTATTCTTTGTCACTGCTGCACCTCGTGTGTGTGTTATTTGGTTATTCTTTGTCACTGCTGCACCTCGTGTGTGTGTTATTTGGTTGTTCTTTGTCACTGCTGCGCTTCGTGTGTGTTATTTGGTTATTCTTTGTCACTGCTGCGCCTCGTGTGTGTGTGTTATTTGGTTATTCTTTGTCACTGCTGCACCTCGTGTGTGTGTGTTATTTGGTTATTCTTTGTCACTGCTGCACCTCGTGTGTGTGTTATATAGTTATTCTTTGTCACTGCTGCACCTCGTGTGTGTGTGTTATTTGGTTATTCTTTGTCACTGCTGCACCTCGTGTGTGTGTTATATAGTTATTCTTTGTCACTGCTGCACCTCGTGTGTGTGTTATATAGTTATTCTTTGTCACTGCTGCACCTCGTGTGTGTGTGTTATTTGGTTATTCTTTGTCACTGCTGCACCTCGTGTGTGTGTTATATAGTTATTCTTTGTCACTGCTGCACCTCGTGTGTGTGTTATATAGTTATTCTTTGTCACTGCTGCACCTCGTGTGTGTGTGTTATTTGGTTATTCTTTGTCACTGCTGCACCTCGTGTGTGTGTTATATAGTTATTCTTTGTCACTGCTGCACCTCGTGTGTGTGTGTTATTTGGTTATTCTTTGTCACTGCTGCTCCTCGTGTGTGTGTGTTATTTGGTTATTCTTTGTCACTGCTGCACCTCGTGTGTGTGTTATATAGTTATTCTTTGTCACTGCTGCACCTCGTGTGTGTGTGTTATATGGTTATTCTTTGTCACTGCTGCACCTCGTGTGTCTGTTATATAGTTATTCTTTGTCACTGCTGCACCTCGTGTGTGTGTGTTATTTGGTTATTCTTTGTCACTGCTGCACCTCGTGTGTGTGTGTTATTTGGTTATTCTTTGTCACTGCTGCACCTCGTGTGTGTGTTATATAGTTATTCTTTGTCACTGCTGCACCTCGTGTGTGTGTGTTATTTGGTTATTCTTTGTCACTGCTGCACCTCGTGTGTGTGTGTTATTTGGTTATTCTTTGTCACTGCTGCACCTCGTGTGTGTGTGTTATTTGGTTATTCTTTGTCACTGCTGCACCTCGTGTGTGTGTGTTATTTGGTTATTCTTTGTCATTGCTGCACCTCGTGTGTGTGTGTTATTTGGTTATTCTTTGTCACTGCTGCACCTCATGTGTGTGTGTTATTTGGTTATTCTTTGTCACTGCTGCACCTCGTGTGTGTGTGTTATTTGGTTATTCTTTGTCATTGCTGCACCTCGTGTGTGTGTGTTATTTGGTTATTCTTTGTCACTGCTGCACCTCGTGTGTGTGTGTTATTTGGTTATTCTTTGTCACTGCTGCACCTCGTGTGTGTGTTATATAGTTATTCTTTGTCACTGCTGCACCTCGTGTGTGTGTGTTATATAGTTATTCTTTGTCACTGCTGCACCTCGTGTGTGTGTGTTATTTGGTTATTCTTTGTCACTGCTGCACCTCGTGTGTGTGTTATATAGTTATTCTTTGTCACTGCTGCACCTCGTGTGTGTGTGTTATATGGTTATTCTTTGTCACTGCTGCACCTCGTGTGTGTGTTATATAGTTATTCTTTGTCACTGCTGCACCTCGTGTGTGTGTGTTATTTGGTTATTCTTTGTCACTGCTGCGCCTCGTGTGTGTGTTATTTGGTTATTCTTTGTCACTGCTGCACCTCGTGTGTGTGTGTTATTTGGTTATTCTTTGTCACTGCTGCGCCTCGTGTGTGTGTTATTTGGTTATTCTTTGTCACTGCTGCACCTCGTGTGTGTGTGTTATTTGGTTATTCTTTGTCACTGCTGCGCCTCGTGTGTGTGTGTTATATGGTTATTCTTTGTCACTGCTGCGCCTCGTGTGTGTGTGTTATTTGGTTATTCTTTGTCACTGCTGCACCTCGTGTGTGTGTGTTATATGGTTATTCTTTGTCACTGCTGCGCCTCGTGTGTGTGTGTTATATGGTTATTCTTTGTCACTGCTGCACCTCGTGTGTGTGTGTTATTTGGTTATTCTTTGTCACTGCTGCACCTCGTGTGTGTGTGTTATATGGTTATTCTTTGTCACTGCTGCACCTCGTGTGTCTGTGTTATATGGTTATGCTGGTGCCACTGAAGCCGTGTTGATGTACTTTGATGTGTCTTCCTGTCTCGTACGCTGTGGGCCTCTAAGGTTGGAGTGTTTAAAGGACAAATTGTGATTAAAGGAAGAGGATGTGGTGAGTCATTTCTGAAGACGTCAAACCCAAAAGCGCCATGTGCACATCATCGCTACACCCTTCTGCCGCATCCTGCACCACGCTGCACAAACTGAAGATGGGACGCTTCAGACAGTTCTGCAAGTCCAAAGCCTCAGAGTGAAGTCTGAAGCGTATTTCAGATGAGTGTCATAATAAAAGAGGTGGAGAACGTCGACTCCGACCTGCTGCTTTGATGACTTCTTGTCGTTTGACTGTCAAGAATAAAGTTGACCTTCCTGAGATTGTTGGTCCATCAGAGGCGGTTTTGTGTTCCAGCAGCTGTGATGGTGCCGTGTGATTTACCTTTCACACACCAGGATTCAGATCAGAGTAAACAGACTCCACGGCTGCCAGCGGGTGGCGACCAAACAACCATAAACCACACGATCAGCATGAAGACAGGAACCTCAGCGGTGCGGTTCTGGTGGAGGGGGGGCGTTATGTGCAAAATCCAAACACAACAACTTTGCAACATCTTGTAGAAACCGCTGGTTTTTTTCTCACAACCTCACAATGATTCAGTGCAAACTGTGAGTCCACAAAACAGGGTGGGTGGAGTCAGAGAGTCAGCGGGGGGTCTGACTATGTTCTGGAGCATTTTATGTTTCATAAAAATGTGTGTGACAAATAATCACACACATACAAATACACACAACACCACCTACAAATACACATACACACAAATACATATACACACCTACACATACAATTACACACAACAACACCTACAAATACACACAAATACATATACACACCTACACATACAAATACACACACACACATACAAAAATAGACAATACACACCAACACATACAAATACACAATTACACACACCTACACACACAAATACACACACAATTAAACACACCTACACATACAAATACACACAAACACACACACAAATACACAAACCTACACATACAAATACACACAAACATACACACGAACTCATGTATTACAACAGAAAACACAACTAAACACACACAGGGGAGGTGATGGTTTAGTGGTTAAGGTGTTGGGCTTGAGTCCAGAAGATCATGGGTTCAAATCCCCGCCTGACTGGAAAATCACTAAGGGCCCTTGGGCAAGGTCTTTAATCCCCTATTGCTCCTGGTGTGTAGTGACCACCTTGTATGGCAGCACCCTGACATCGGGGTGAATGTGAGGCATAATTGTAAAGCTTTGAGCATCTGATGCAGATGGAAAAGTGCTATATAAATGCAGTCCATTTACATGACAATCATATACACACACACACACGCACGCACACACACACACACACACGTATCAACTCATGTATTACAACGGAAAACACACCTAAACACACACATGACAATCATATACACATGCACGTACACACACACAAACACACACGTATCAACTCATGTATTACAACGGAAAACACACCTAAACACACACATGACAATCATATACACACACACACAATCACACACACACGTATCAACTCATGTATTACAATGGAAAACACACCTAAACTCACATGACAATCATATACACACACACAAACACACACACACACACACACGTATCAACTCATGTATTACAACGGAAAACACACCTAAACACACACATGACAATCATATACACACACACAAACACACACGTATCAACTCATGTATTACAACGGAAAACACACCTAAACACACACATGACAATCATATACACACACACACACACACATATCAACTCATGTATTACAACGGAAAACACACCTAAACACACACATGACAATCATATACACACACACACAATCACACACACACGTATCAACTCATGTATTACAATGGAAAACACACCTAAACTCACATGACAATCATATACACACACACACAAACACACACACACACACACACGTATCAACTCATGTATTACAACGGAAAACACACCTAAACTCACACATGACAATCATATACACACACACAAACACACACACATGTATCAACTCATGTATTACAACGGAAAACACACCTAAACACACACATGACAATCATATACACACACACACAATCACACACACACGTATCAACTCATGTATTACAATGGAAAACACACCTAAACTCACATGACAATCATATACACACACACAAACACACACACACACACGTATCAACTCATGTATTACAACGGAAAACACACCTAAACTCACACATGACAATCATATACACACACACAAACACACACACATGTATCAACTCATGTATTACAACGGAAAACACACCTAAACACACACATGACAATCATATACACACACACACAATCACACACACACGTATCAACTCATGTATTACAACGGAAAACACACCTAAACACACACATGACAATCATATACACACACACACAAACACACACACACGTATCAACTCATGTATTACAACGGAAAACACACCTAAACTCACACATGACAATCATATACACACACACACACACACAAATAGACAAACCTACACATACAAATACACAAATATACACACACATACACAAATACACACACATAAAGAAATACACACAAACACACACAAAGCTACACATACAAATACACACATACACACCAACTCATGTATTACAACGGAAAACACACCTAAACACACACATGACAATCATATACACACACACACACACACACACACACACACACACGTATCAACTCATGTATTACAACAGAAAACACACCTAAACACACACATGACAATCATATACCCATATATACTCATATATATGAGGTGGGCTTCATAGATAATTGGCAAAGCTTCTGGGGAAAACCTTGTCTTGTTAGGAGAGACGGCATCCATCCCACTTTGGATGGAGCAGCTCTCATTTCTAGAAATCTGGCTAATTTTCTTAAATCCTCCAAACCGTGACTATCCAGGGTTGGGACCAGGAAGCAGAGTTGTAGTCTTACACACCTCTCTGCAGCTTCTCTCCCCCTGCCATCCCCTCATTACCCCATCCCCGTAGAGACGGTGCCTGCTCCCAGACTACCAATAACCAGCAAAAGTCTATTTAAGCATAAAAATTCAAAAAGAAAAAATAATATAGCACCTTCAACTGCACCACAGACTAAAACAGTTAAATGTGGTCTATTAAACATTAGGTCTCTCTCTTCTAAGTCCCTGTTGGTAAATGATATAATAATTGATCAACATATTGATTTATTCTGCCTAACAGAAACCTGGTTACAGCAGGATGAATATGTTAGTTTAAATGAGTCAACACCCCCGAGTCACACTAACTGTCAGAATGCTCGTAGCACGGGCCGGGGCGGTGGATTAGCAGCAATCTTCCATTCCAGCTTATTAATTAATCAAAAACCCAGACAGAGCTTTAATTCATTTGAAAGCTTGACTCTTAGTCTTGTCCATCCAAATTGGAAGTCCCAAAAACCAGTTTTATTTGTTATTATCTATCGTCCACCTGGTCGTTACTGTGAGTTTCTCTGTGAATTTTCAGACCTTTTGTCTGACTTAGTGCTTAGCTCAGATAAGATAATTATAGTGGGCGATTTTAACATCCACACAGATGCTGAGAATGACAGCCTCAACACTGCATTTAATCTATTATTAGACTCTATTGGCTTTGCTCAAAAAGTAAATGAGTCCACCCACCACTTTAATCATATCTTAGATCTTGTTCTGACTTATGGTATGGAAATAGAAGACTTAACAGTATTCCCTGAAAACTCCCTTCTGTCTGATCATTTCTTAATAACATTTACATTTACTCTGATGGACTACCCAGCAGTGGGGAATAAGTTTCATTACACTAGAAGTCTTTCAGAAAGCGCTGTAACTAGGTTTAAGGATATGATTCCTTCTTTATGTTCTCTAATGCCATATAACAACACAGTGCAGAGTAGCTACCTAAACTCTGTAAGGGAGATAGAGTATCTCGTCAATAGTTTTACATCCTCATTGAAGACAGCTTTGGATGCTGTAGCTCCTCTGAAAAAGAGAGCTTTAAATCAGAAGTGTCTGACTCCATGGTATAACTCTCAAACTCGTAGCTTAAAGCAGATAACCCGTAAGTTGGAGAGGAAATGGCGTCTCACTAATTTAGAAGATCTTCACTTAGCCTGGAAAAAGAGTCTGTTGCTCTATAAAAAAGCCCTCCGTAAAGCTAGGACATCTTTCTACTCATCACTAATTGAAGAAAATAAGAACAACCCCAGGTTTCTTTTCAGCACTGTAGCCAGGCTGACAAAGAGTCAGAGCTCTATTGAGCTGAGTATTCCATTAACTTTAACTAGTAATGAGTTCATGACTTTCTTTGCTAACAAAATTTTAACTATTAGAGAAAAAATTACTCATAACCATCCCAAAGACGTATCGTTATCTTTGGCTGCTTTCAGTGATGCCGGTATTTGGTTAGACTCTTTCTCTCCGATTGTTCTGTCTGAGTTATTTTCATTAGTTACTTCATCCAAACCATCAACATGTTTATTAGACCCCATTCCTACCAGGCTGCTCAAGGAAGCCCTACCATTATTTAATGCTTCGATCTTAAATATGATCAATCTATCTTTGTTAGTTGGCTATGTACCACAGGCTTTTAAGGTGGCAGTAATTAAACCATTACTTAAAAAGCCATCACTTGACCCAGCTATCTTAGCTAATTATAGGCCAATCTCCAACCTTCCTTTTCTCTCAAAAATTCTTGAAAGGGTAGTTGTAAAACAGCTAACTGATCATCTGCAGAGGAATGGTCTATTTGAAGAGTTTCAGTCAGGTTTTAGAATTCATCATAGTACAGAAACAGCATTAGTGAAGGTTACAAATGATCTTCTTATGGCCTCGGACAGTGGACTCATCTCTGTGCTTGTTCTGTTAGACCTCAGTGCTGCTTTTGATACTGTTGACCATAAAATTTTATTACAGAGATTAGAGCATACCATAGGTATTAAAGGCACTGCGCTGCGGTGGTTTGAATCATATTTGTCTAATAGATTACAATTTGTTCATGTAAATGGGGAATCTTCTTCACAGACTAAAGTTAATTATGGAGTTCCACAAGGTTCTGTGCTAGGACCAATTTATTCACTTTATATATGCTTCCCTTAGGCAGTATTATTAGACGGTATTGCTTAAATTTTCATTGTTACGCAGATGATACCCAGCTTTATCTATCCATGAAGCCAGACGACACACACCAATTAGCTAAACTGCAGGATTGTCTTACAGACATAAAGACATGGATGACCTCTAATTTCCTGCTTTTAAACTCAGATAAAACTGAAGTTATTGTACTTGGCCCCACAAATCTTAGAAACATGGTGTCTAACCAGATCCTTACTGTGGATGGCATTACCCTGACCTCTAGTAATACTGTGAGAAATCTTGGAGTCATTTTTGATCAGGATATGTCATTCAAAGCGCATATTAAACAAATATGTAGGACTGCTTTTTTGCATTTGCGCAATATCTCTAAAATTAGAAAGGTCTTGACTCAGAGTGATGCTGAAAAACTAATTCATGCATTTATTTCCTCTAGGCTGGACTATTGTAATTCATTATTATCAGGTTGTCCTAAAAGTTCCCTAAAAAGCCTTCAGTTAATTCAAAATGCTGCAGCTAGAGTGCTGACGGGGACTAGAAGGAGAGAGCATATCTCACCCATATTGGCCTCTCTTCATTGGCTTCCTGTTAATTCTAGAATAGAATTTAAAATTCTTCTTCTTACTTATAAGGTTTTGAATAATCAGGTCCCATCTTATCTTAGGGACCTCGTAGTACCATATCACCCCAATAGAGCGCTTCGCTCTCAGACTGCAGGCTTACTTGTAGTTCCTAGGGTTTGTAAGAGTAGAATGGGAGGCAGAGCCTTCAGCTTTCAGGCTCCTCTCCTGTGGAACCAGCTCCCAATTCAGATCAGGGAGACAGACACCCTCTCTACTTTTAAGATTAGGCTTAAAACTTTCCTTTTTGCTAAAGCTTATAGTTAGGGCTGGATCAGGTGACCCTGAACCATCCCTTAGTTATGCTGCTATAGACGTAGACTGCTGGGGGGTTCCCATGATGCACTGTTTCTTTCTCTTTTTGCTCTGTATGCACCACTCTGCATTTAATCATTAGTGATCGATCTCTGCTCCCCTTCACAGCATGTCTTTTTCCTGGTTCTCTCCCTCAGCCCCAACCAGTCCCAGCAGAAGACTGCCCCTCCCTGAGCCTGGTTCTGCTGGAGGTTTCTTCCTGTTAAAAGGGAGTTTTTCCTTCCCACTGTAGCCAAGTGCTTGCTCACAGGGGGTCGTCTTGACCGTTGGGGTTTTACATCATTATTGTATGGCCTTGCCTTACAATATAAAGCGCCTTGGGGCAACTGTTTGTTGTGATTTGGCGCTATATAAAAAAAAAATTGATTGAAATTGATTGATTGATATACACACACACAAACAAATGTATCAACTCATGTATTACAACAGAAAAGAGACCTAAACACACACATGACAATCATATACACACACACACGCACACACACACGCACACACACACACACACACACACACACACACACACACACACACACACACACACACACACACACACACACACGTATCAACTCATGTATTACAACGGAAAACACACCTAAACACACACATGACAATCATATACACACACACACACATACATGTTTTTACCACATTGTGAGGACCCTGTTCTGAGTGTTGTTTGTGAGGACCCCCATTTCCATCATAGCTGGAATGGTGCAAAAATTATTCTTGTCACAAGATGGCACTGAAGAGTCAGAATGTCACTTCAAATGTCAGGAAACACAAAGTAAAAAAAAATATGATTCCTCTATAGTTGAGGACCAGTGCCTGTATCCGGGCAGACTTGGCAACTTTTTTTTTCCTTGTCACCAGGGAGGTGCTGTTCTCACCAAACCCAACACAGAATTATTCAGCTTTGTTAGTGGGGCTCTTGGCACTTCATTTCTCCAGTTGAACCTCACTTTTTTCTGTTAACACAATTGCATTTAATATTACAATATCAATTATTGAATGCTTAAATTTTCAAATGCATTGTTTTTTATAAAGAATATTTTCACATAAATAAATTCAAATGAACATTCATGCATTTGGACATTATTCCCATTATTATTACAGCGCATCAAGTTCAATTATTAACTTCTCTGCCTGTATATTATTTTATACTTACAGTATCTCTGTTCCTTTAGCAATCTAGCCTGACCTTCCTCTAAAACCCTATTCAATGAAAATACATGTTAGATTTTTCTGCATACTGACTTTTAGCCATGCAATTTTATGGAAGACATAACACAAGATGATGCAGGAACTACTTTAATTACTTTTATCTGAAATAATATCAAATATCAACATTTTTTTTTTCTGGGAACAGCTCAGTGGTGGAACTCCAAGCAAATAAAAAAGGTAAACATGGCCACTGCAAATAAAACACACAAATAAATGCAATATCTAAACTTCTAAGTAACATTTAACACAATTTAACACAGTAACAACATTTAACAGTAACAACTTTTTAATCTAACCAACTTTTTTCGCTTCTTTCTTTTTGTTACAACTTCTTGCGTTTCTGAGCTGTGATGGAATTATAGACTTGGTTTTTCAAGTCTTTCCAAGTGCGACTTTGAAGTACGGGTTCTGCTTTAAGAGCACTGAGGCACGGCTTTTTACCAGGAACTCTTTCAAGAGTGATGTACTGTCCCAGTTGTCGCCATACTGCCGCTTTTTCAGCTGAACTCCAAAGTCTGCGACCCTTAACTGTAACACAAATGACTTCCTCAATATTAATACATCATGCAATGTCTAATACACAGTATAAAATCTCTCACTGTCTCTCATGTATTCATATGAGAACAAAAGAAAATTAATACACAGATTATTCTTTCTGTCCATCATTTACCTGTATTTTGGCATGCTTGGAGCCAGAAAGTTCTGTTGGATCCAAAAGGATCCAAAAAGGCTAGGACCAAAAGTTATATTGGATCGGTTCCCACTGACCAATAGAGTTAGAGCTTACTGCCAACAGCTAGCCAATCAGAGTGCAGCATACGAAGGTCAGAAACTAGCTGACAGACGCTGGTTGAAAAAATGGCAACAAACATGTCAACAACAGCAAAACATCGTCTGCCAGTGAGGTTTGCTGAGTACACAGAGGAGAAACTGGTGGAAATACGAGGTCTGTGAGGAAAGTATCCGACCTTATTATTTTTTTCAAAAACCATATGGATTTGAATCATGTGTGATTACATCAGACAACCTTGAACCTTCGTGTCTCAATGTGCAGAATAAGTGCTGATGTCCACATCTTTTCACAATTCCTGTGCTTGCCAGATGACATCCTGGATAAAACACAGCGTCCAGTTTGGAAATGAACGACACATTCCACTGTTACAGAAGTTTTTGTCATGGAAAGAGGAGCAGAGGCTTCGTGCATCGCAGCGGTGCAGCATGGCGCACAGCAACGCCCTGATGAAGCCTCACAGGACATGTTCTGGCATGTCCAGGCACATCCACAATTTCTCAGATAATCACTCGATGGAAAAACCACCGACAGCTGTCTGAACGCCATCTCAAAGCCGTCCTGTGAGACCAAAACGGAGGTGGTTTTGTCTCGCTCCAGCAGCGAATCCGTCGTTAAGCACGAAGCCTCCGCGCGGCTTTCCATGACAAAATCTCTTGTTAAAAGTGAAATCTGCCGACAAATGGTTGATGTCCAGCTCTTGTGATAACCAGAGTTGTACACGATGGTCCGGGATCCATACAGCCATCCGTTTAGAAAGAAATGGTCGCTCAGCCTGTCGATGGCGGCATCTGAGCGCAGTGCGCCCCACAGCCGCTGAGGGCCGTCCTTAAAGCGACAGTAACAGTCTTTATTCTCTACCAAGCCCGTAACATTTTCACCGAAAGCCAGATAAATTTTTTGAATGGTTTCCAGCTGCCAGTCTCTAACAGTTCCTGAAAAAAATTTCATGGAACAAAGCGGCAGTCGCTCTGCCATTCTGTTGACTGTATATGACCCATGGTCACAGATGTACAGTCATGAAATGATATGAATGAAACTGACATCTTCTTGGCAGAGCTTCAACCTAACGCTCCAAATCACTTTACAACATCTCACATGATTAGTCACTTCATTGTTCAACCCGCTGAAAATTAATCTGCACATACATGACTGAGGATCAATTCTCAGTCATTTTAACCCAAAATGTGGAGGCACTTCTCTGGATTGCCTTCCACACTCTGACATTCTCTATCGCAGTAAAAGGCCTATCTTTGGCTTTTGGGCCCTTTGGCTCTTGGTAGCTGTTTAACTAATATAAAATTGATTTGATTTGATATGGCCTCTGCTTCCAAGCAAACATGTCCAGAACTGGTGACCTAAAGGTCAAAGAAAGGATCATGTGATCAGGGAAGTTTACAAACAGTGATCACGGAAACTTTCATATTTAATTCTTTGATCTTGATCTGTTCTTTCATCAGGGTTGAAATATCGAACTGCAAACATCAAAAAGTTGGCGCAGACGTTTGAATTGTTTTGGATCATCTCTCATCCACACGGGGTCAAAGGTGTATCCGTACACCCACACCACGTCATAGTTCCGTTCGGCTGGGGTCAACCTGCGGGAAAAATAGGCACACGGGTGAAGGACCTTATCGGTCTTCCCGCTCTGGGATAGCACGGCTCCTATCCCTGAGTCCGAGGCGTCCACTTCAACCACTAACTGGCGATTAGGATCGGGCTGCACCAGAACAGGTGCAGACGAGAAGCGCCGTTTCAACTCCTTGAATGCGACATCGCACCGATCCGACCAGGTGAAGGGGACTTTTGGTGAGGTCAGGGCTGTCAGGGGGCTAACTACCTGACTGTAGCCCTTAATGAACCTCCTGTAGAAATTAGCAAAGCCTAGGAACTGTTGCAATTTCCTACGGCTTGTGGGTTGGGGCCAGTCTCTCACCGCCACAACCTTGGCCGGATCAGGAGCGACGGAGTTGGAGGAGATGATGAACCCCAGGAAGGACAAAGACGTGCGGTGGAACTCACACTTCTCGCCCTTCACAAACAGCCGGTTCTCCAACAACCGCTGCAGGACCTGACGTACATGCCTGACATGAGTCTCAGGATCCGGAGAAAAGATGAGTATATCGTCTAGATATACGAACACGAACCGGTGCAGGAAGTCCCGCAAGACGTCGTTAACCAAGGCTTGGAACGTCGCGGGGGCGTTTGTGAGGCCGAACGGCATGACCAGGTACTCAAAGTGACCTAAGGGGGTGTTAAATGCCGTTTTCCACTCGTCTCCCTTCCGAATCCGAACCAGATGATACGCATTTCTAAGATCAAGCTTGGTAAAAATTTTGGCTCCATGCAGGGGTGTGAACACCGAATCCAACAGGGGCAACGGGTATCGGTTGCGAACCGTGATTTCGTTCAGCCCCCTATAATCAATGCATGGACGAAGTCCGCCGTCTTTTTTACCCACAAAAAAGAAACCTGCGCCCATCGGGGAGGTGGAATTCCGGATCAACCCGGCAGCTAACGAGTCCCGGATGTAGGTCTCCATTGATTCACGCTCAGGCCGTGAGAGGTTGTACAGCCTACTGGACGGGAACTCACTGCCCGGAACCAAATCAATGGCACAATCGTACGGACGGTGGGGGGGAAGCGTGAGAGCCAGATCCTTGCTGAACACGTCGACAAGGTCGTGGTACTCCACCGGCACCGTCCCCAGACTGGGCGGGACTCTGACCTCCTCCTTAGCTTGGGAGCCGGGAGGAACCGAGGAACCTAGACACACCCGATGGCAGGTCTCGCTCCACTGAACCACTACCCCGGATGGCCAATCAATCCGGGGATTGTGCTTCAACATCCAGGGAAAACCTAAAACCACACGGGAAGTGGCCTGAGTCACAAAAAACTCGATCACCTCCCGGTGGTTTCCTGACACCACCAGCGTTACAGGTGGTGTCTTATGCGTGATCGGAGGGAGTAGGGAGCCATCTAGTGCCCGAACCTGTACAGGCGAGGTAAGCGCCACCAGAGGGAGCCCTATCTCCCTGGCCCATCTGCTATCCAACAGATTCCCCTCAGAGCCCGTGTCCACCAGTGCTGGGGCCTTCAGGGTTGAGTCCTCATAAAGGATCGTAACTGGGAGTCGTGTGGCGATGTGGGTGTGTCCCACGTGAATGTCTCGGCCCACCCCTAGCCCAGTTTCTAGGGGCGGGCGTTGGAGTTTAACCGCTCGGGGCAGTCTCTCATATGGTGCTCTATTGCACCACAAACAAAACAAGCTCCATGGGCCCGTCTCCTCTGTGCATCTGGTGCCCTAAATGTTGCCCTACTCGTGTCCATAGCTTCGTCAGTAGGGGGAGCTGTGGCCCCACGGAGCGCAGGGGCCGTGGAGCGTGGGGAAGGCGGAGCGCGGTCGGAACCGGAAGGGAGAGGGACGGCGCGTGCCCGGCCACGCCCTTCGTCTCGTTCCCGCCGACGTTCTTCTAACCGGTTGTCTAACCGTATGACGAGATCGATGAGCCCATCTAAGTCCCGCGGTTCGTCCTTAGCCACCAGGTGCTCCTTAAGAACCAAAGACAGTCCGTTTACAAAGGCGGCGCGGAGGGCAGTGCTATTCCAGCCGGATCTCGCAGCCGCAATGCGGAAGTCGACTGCATAGGCAGCTGCGCTCCGGCGCCCCTGTCTCATTGACAGTAGCACGGTTGAAGCGGTCTCGCCTCTATTAGGGTGATCGAACACGGTTCTGAGCTCCCTTACAAACCCATCGTATGTCAGAAGGAGCCGTGAGGTCTGCTCCCAGAGCGCTGTAGCCCAAGCGCGTGCCTCACCGCGAAGCAGGTTTATAACATAAGCTACTTTACTAGCATTGGTCGCGTACATAACGGGACGCTGTGCGAAGACGAGCGAACACTGCATCAGAAAATCTGCGCACGTCTCCACACAGCCTCCGTACGGCTCTGGGGGGCTTATGTATGCTTCCGGGGAAGGTGGGAGAGGTCGTTGAACAACCAGTGGAACGTCAACGCTACGCACAGGGTCTGCGGGAGGGAGAGCCGCAGCGGCGCCCGGAGGGCGCGCTTCCACCTGCACGGCGAGAGCCTCCACCCTGCGGTTCAGGAGGACGTTCTGCTCGGTCATCAAATCTAACCGAGTCGTGAAAGCGGTGAGGATCCGCTGCAACTCACCGATTACCCCTCCCGCGGACACCTGCGCGTCCTGTTCTTCCATTGGCCGTTCAACAGCCGGTTGACGCCCCTCGGGATCCATGACGCTGGCCGAGATATCCTGTTGTGAAAGTGTAAGAACACGGACCCACAACAGGGGGCGACAATGAACGGACAATGGAGGAATCAAATACACTGTTTTTACTGTTGTGAAAAAAGGGCACAACAAATACAACTGATAACAATAGAGAGATTAAGTCTAATTCAAAGGTGTCGTGTGGGCAGGCTCGACGATAGGAGACGTCTGTCCAAGTCGAACCGGAACCAACCCGATCTCCGCCGCCACCGGACCCCGGGGATACTGGAGCCGCCAAGTCCCGAATTCCCAGGTGGCCACTGCCTCCGCTCGCCGGATCCGGTACTGCTGGCAGGAAACAGAAACAGTCAGGTGTGGATGCGGCTGCACCCAGCAACACGGAGGGTGGAGAGTCCACCTCCACCTCTCGTCAACAACAATCAAGAATGTGCAGAGTAAACAGTTATCTCTCAGGGGGAAAAGGAGTGCAGTCCTAGCTCCCAGTCACCAGCTCCTGCGGTCCAGAGATTAACCAGGTACTCCTGCAAAAACACGTACAGAACAATACTCACGAACGGCTGAGAGTCATTACCTCTTAGGTATGGCGATATCTCGGCAAATGAGGTGGAGATGCCGTCCTGCTGATATACCTCCGTCTTGATTGGGATCAGCTGTCTCTAGTGATGGATGACAGCTGTCGTCCTGGCTGCTCCTGTGAGGCGGCAGCGCCCTCTGGTGCCTGGAGCCCGCACTCCAGGCAGGGCGCCCTCTAGTGGTGGTGGACCAGCAGTACCTCCTCTTCAGCGGCCCACACAACACTTAAGTACGTTTTGGGAGACTTTGTACTTTGGGATCATCGTCCTGCTGGAACAGTTTTAACCACGCAGCTGTTGGTTTGAGGTGATGTTGAAGAAACTGGAGATGGTCCTCCTCCTTCAGTATTCCATCCACTTTGTGCGACGCACCAGACTGGTGTGTGTCCAGATCAGTGACCTGTTAACCCCCAAAACGTGAATCAGCTGCAAATTCTGAATTATCTGCAAACTGTTAATTGCAAAATGCGAATACTGAAAAAATATGGCACAAAATTTGAATATTCATGATATATATTTATTTTTTCAGTTTGGGTAGTTTACAGATTTCCGTTTACTGATCAATTACTGCAGGTAAGTAAGTAAGTAAGTAAAATTTCTTTCCGTAAGACCCCTCTTGGGGTAAGTGAGAAACACAACATATGTAGAATAAATTAAAATAGCACAATCAACTTGACCATAGTCAGGTGCTTGTTGAGCTACACAGAACAAACAAGAATAAATAAATATATATTACAGACATTTAAATGTAAGCACAATCTCTTTACAAATTTTTGCAAGATTACACCAGGGAGGCCCTTCACACATAATGCAAGTTTGGTCAAATTGCGCATGAAGCAAAATGTGTAAAATTGTACCTGCCTGTAATGCCTCATACACCTGTTGCTACAACTATTTGTGCACACCAGCAGCTGAAAGACGCTGTGAGAGCCCATCAAACCCTCTCACGGCAGGTGTCAAATTCCAGCTGACACGCATGAACATCTAACACCACTCGCATGGCACTTAGAAAATGTGTGGCCATTCACACTGTTAGCACAAAAACAGTCAGCACACGATCACTGTCGAGTTGGATGTGAAATTTGTCTAAGTTCTCCACAAGTGTGGCTTTGCAAACACAGTGACACGTTGGTTTGTGCGCTGAACTGACAGGGGGCGTGTCTGCCCACAGGAGCAGCTGTGGAGATCTGTGGTTCTGGATGTCATGGTTGGGGAACACATTCAGTGTTTGGACGGACATGAACTAACAACTGCCCACTGTGTGTGTCTGCTTGCTGTTCTCACGTGGACATAAATAAAAACATATATCGCTGTTGCAATGGACTGCAGCGAGCGTGCGCAAGTCGCACACACTGACAGGCTACCGCAGGTGAAATGGACCGTCAGATCATAACACACTGCAGCGATCTGAATGTCAGGT
Organism: Thalassophryne amazonica; assembly: GCF_902500255.1. NCBI lineage: Eukaryota > Metazoa > Chordata > Actinopteri > Batrachoidiformes > Batrachoididae > Thalassophryne > Thalassophryne amazonica. Next base: position 70,959 of record NW_022986339.1, on the reverse strand, counting down.
GACCCACGTGAGCTCTGTTCCACATGACATGGTGTCTGTCGTGCGGCACGCCGTCCACAAGACATACGTGTAGGCCAGGACATGCGGAGCCAGCTGGACACGCCGCCAGCACATGATATGACATGACATGATAAGAGCAAACTGCTTCTCATTCATGTCATTTCATGACTGTGTCTGTGACCACGGGTCATATACAGAGGAACAGAAGGATCATATTTGTATTTCCTGCTTGATAAGAGGGATTCAATAAAATGCAGTGTTTTTATATGGTGTGTGGCTTTATTTATTTTTTTAAAATATGTCAATGTCCTTCTTGATATTGGCAATATACAGGACAGTGATGGTAGCTCAGTGGTAACATTTCTGGCTGGCAATCAGAGCTTTTGGAAAGTGCAGGTTCAAATCCTGTGGGTGACATGTATTTTTACTTTTTTTTTTTCAGTGTTCCTGTGCACAAAACTGTCACAGCATGTATTTTTAAGTTTTTATTTTTTTCACAGCAGCTGCGCCATGTGGTTACACATCAATGTTTGAGTCGCCCTGATTTGTACTTAACCGTACTATGTGTAAGAATGTCTTCCGAATTAAACAGCATGTCCATCTTGTACACACTGGGTCTCGACCTGATATGTGCAGGTAGGTATCTATTTCTTCCTACACTAAAATGATTCCATTCAAATAGGTAGTGAAACTCATCACCAACTTTTCCTAAGTTACAGAGTGCACACAATCGACGAGCACAGTCAGTCCCTTGGTATCTACCTCTATCTACTGGAATTCCACTGGCACCGCATCTGAATTTTGATAGACAGCACCATGTTTTGTCATCTAGGCTACAAAGAGAACTTTCAAATTGAAGTGTGTGTTTAAATATCCTGTAGTTCTTACAAAGACTGTTATTATATACTTCAGTTTGCCAACTCTGTCATAACTCTGTCATAACTCTCTCTTGCTTGCCTCCACTGGTGGTTGGCTCTCACTGCGGTATTGTATCACTTCCTGTTCCGGAGCACAGCGGTGTTTTTCTGTATCTGTTAGCTGTTTAATCTGCGCAGTTAGATTGGTCTAGTTATCTAGATTACGATTTGTTTCCCAGTGTAATCTTTACGTGCCTTAACTAAAGCACTCCTTCTGCTGAATCACCTCTAAATTATTTACACATTATTCACTTTGCGTGTTTTTAGGAATCCGCTAGCTTAGTGTAGCTACTAGCTCTTAGCCGATTTAGCATGGCGGCTTCTCCTGTCTCTCCCGCACTTTTGTGTGAAATGTTTAGTTATTCCTCGGCCTCCTTTAGCAGTAATGGTACTTGTAATAAGTGTAGCTTATTCGTAGCTTTGGAGGCCAGGCTGGGCGAATTGGAGACTCGGCTCCGCACCGTGGAAAATTCTACAGCTAGCAAGGCCCCTGTAGTCGGTGCGGACCAAGGTAGCTTAGCCGCCGTTAGTTCCCCCCTGGCAGATCCCGAGCAGCCGGGAAAGCAGGCTGACTGGGTGACTGTGAGGAGGAAGCGTAGCCCTAAACAGAAGCCCCGTGTACACCGTCAACCCGTTCACATCTCTAACCGTTTTTCCCCACTCGACGACACACCCGCAGAGGATCAAACTCTGGTTATTGGCGACTCTGTTTTGAGAAATGTGAAGTTAGCGACACCAGCAACCATAGTCAATTGTCTTCCGGGGGCCAGAGCAGGCGACATTGAAGGAAATTTGAAACTGCTGGCTAAGGCTAAGCATAAATTTGGTAAGATTGTAATTCACGTCGGCAGTAATGACACCCGGTTACGCCAATCGGAGGTCACTAAAATTAACATTAAATCGGTGTGTAACTTTGCAAAAACAATGTCGGACTCTGTAGTTTTCTCTGGACCCCTCCCCAATCGGACAGGGAGTGACATGTTTAGCCGCATGTTCTCCTTGAATTGCTGGCTGTCTGAGTGGTGTCCAAAAAATGAGGTGGGCTTCATAGATAAATGGCAAAGCTTCAGGGGAAAACCTGGTCTTGTTAGGAGAGACGGCATCCATCCCACTTTGGATGGAGCAGCTCTCATTTCTAGAAATCTGGCCAATTTTATTAAACCCTCCAAACCGTGACTATCCAGGGTTGGGACCAGGAAGCAGAGTTGTAGTCTTACACACCTCTCTGCAGCTTCTCTCCCCCTGCCATCCTCTCATTACCCCATCCCCGTAGAGACGGTGCCTGCTCCCAGACTACCAATAACCAGCAAAAATCTATTTAAGCATAAAAATTCAAAAAGAAAAAATAATATAGCACCTTCAACTGCACCACAGACTAAAACAGTTAAATGTGGTCTATTAAACATTAGATCTCTCTCTTCTAAGTCCCTGTTGGTAAATGATATAATAATTGATCAACATATTGATTTATTCTGCCTAACAGAAACCTGGTTACAGCAGGATGAATATGTTAGTTTAAATGAGTCAACACCCCCGAGTCACACTAACTGTCAGAATGCTCGTAGCACGGGCCGGGGTGGAGGATTAGCAGCAATCTTCCATTCCAGCTTATTAATTAATCCAAAACCCAGACAGAGCTTTAATTCATTTGAAAGCTTGTCTCTTAGTCTTGTCCATCCAAATTGGAAGTCCCAAAAACCAGTTTTATTTGTTATTATCTATCGTCCACCTGGTCGTTACTGTGAGTTTCTCTGTGAATTTTCAGACCTTTTGTCTGACTTAGTGCTTAGCTCAGATAAGATAATTATAGTGGGCGATTTTAACATCCACACAGATGCTGAGAATGATAGCCTCAACACTGCATTTAATCTATTATTAGACTCTATTGGCTTTGCTCAAAAAGTAAATGAGTCCACCCACCACTTTAATCATATCTTAGATCTTGTTCTGACTTATGGTATGGAAATAGAAGACTTAACAGTATTCCCTGAAAACTCCCTTCTGTCTGATCATTTCTTAATAACATTTACATTTACTCTGATGGACTACCCAGCAGTGGGGAATAAGTTTCATTACACTAGAAGTCTTTCAGAAAGCGCTGTAACTAGGTTTAAGGATATGATTCCTTCTTTATGTTCTCTAATGCCATATACCAACACAGTGCAGAGTAGCTACCTAAACTCTGTAAGGGAGTTAGAGTATCTCGTCAATAGTTTTACATCCTCATTGAAGACAACTTTGGATGCTGTAGCTCCTCTGAAAAAGAGAGCTTTAAATCAGAAGTGTCTGACTCCGTGGTATAACTCACAAACTCGTAGCTTAAAGCAGATAACCCGTAAGTTGGAGAGGAAATGGCGTCTCACTAATTTAGAAGATCTTCACTTAGCCTGGAAAAAGAGTCTGTTGCTCTATAAAAAAGCCCTCCGTAAAGCTAGGACATCTTTCTACTCATCACTAATTGAAGAAAATAAGAACAACCCCAGGTTTCTTTTCAGCACTGTAGCCAGGCTGACAAAGAGTCAGAGCTCTATTGAGCTGAGTATTCCATTAACTTTAACTAGTAATGACTTCATGACTTTCTTTGCTAACAAAATTTTAACTATTAGAGAAAAAATTACTCATAACCATCCCAAAGACGTATCGTTATCTTTGGCTGCTTTCAGTGATGCCGGTATTTGGTTAGACTCTTTCTCTCCGATTGTTCTGTCTAAGTTATTCTCATTAGTTACTTCATCCAAACCATCAACATGTTTATTAGACCCCATTCCTACCAGGCTGCTCAAGGAAGCCCTACCATTATTTAATGCTTTGATCTTAAATATGATCAATCTATCTTTGTTAGTTGGCTATGTACCACAGGCTTTTAAGGTGGCAGTAATTAAACCATTACTTAAAAAGCCATCACTTGACCCAGCTATCTTAGCTAATTATAGGCCAATCTCCAACCTTCCTTTTCTCTCAAAAATTCTTGAAAGGGTAGTTGTAAAACAGCTAACTGATCATCTGCAGAGGAATGGTCTATTTGAAGAGTTTCAGTCAGGTTTTAGAATTCATCATAGTACAGAAACAGCATTAGTGAAGGTTACAAATGATCTTCTTATGGCCTCGGACAGTGGACTCATCTCTGTGCTTGTTCTGTTAGACCTCAGTGCTGCTTTTGATACTGTTGACCATAAAATTTTATTACAGAGATTAGAGCATGCCATAGGTATTAAAGGCACTGCGCTGCGGTGGTTTGAATCATATTTGTCTAATAGATTACAATTTGTTCATGTAAATGGGGAATCTTCTTCACAGACTAAAGTTAATTATGGAGTTCCACAAGGTTCTGTGCTAGGACCAATTTTATTCACTTTATACATGCTTCCCTTAGGCAGTATTATTAGACGGTATTGCTTAAATTTTCATTGTTACGCAGATGATACCCAGCTTTATCTATCCATGAAGCCAGAGGACACACACCAATTAGCTAAACTGCAGGATTGTCTTACAGACATAAAGACATGGATGACCTCTAATTTCCTGCTTTTAAACTCAGATAAAACTGAAGTTATTGTACTTGGCCCCACAAATCTTAGAAACATGGTGTCTAACCAGATCCTTACTCTGGATGGCATTACCCTGACCTCTAGTAATACTGTGAGAAATCTTGGAGTCATTTTTGATCAGGATATGTCATTCAAAGCGCATATTAAACAAATATGTAGGACTGCTTTTTTGCATTTACGCAATATCTCTAAAATCAGAAAGGTCTTGTCTCAGAGTGATGCTGAAAAACTAATTCATGCATTTATTTCCTCTAGGCTGGACTATTGTAATTCATTATTATCAGGTTGTCCTAAAGGTTCCCTAAAAAGCCTTCAGTTAATTCAAAATGCTGCAGCTAGAGTACTGACGGGGACTAGAAGGAGAGAGCATATCTCACCCATATTGGCCTCTCTTCATTGGCTTCCTGTTAATTCTAGAATAGAATTTAAAATTCTTCTTCTTACTTATAAGGTTTTGAATAATCAGGTCCCATCTTATCTTAGGGACCTCGTAGTACCATATCACCCCAATAGAGCGCTTCGCTCTCAGACTGCAGGCTTACTTGTAGTTCCTAGGGTTTGTAAGAGTAGAATGGGAGGCAGAGCCTTCAGCTTTCAGGCTCCTCTCCTGTGGAACCAGCTCCCAATTCAGATCAGGGAGACAGACACCCTCTCTACTTTTAAGATTAGGCTTAAAACTTTCCTTTTTGCTAAAGCTTATAGTTAGGGCTGGATCAGGTGACCCTGAACCATCCCTTAGTTATGCTGCTATAGACGTAGACTGCTGGGGGGTTCCCATGATGCACTGTTTCTTTCTCTTTTTGCTCTGTATGCACCACTCTGCATTTAATCATTAGTGATTGATCTCTGCTCCCCTCCACAGCATGTCTTTTTCCTGGTTCTCTCCCTCAGCCCCAACCAGTCCCAGCAGAAGACTGCCCCTCCCTGAGCCTGGTTCTGCTGGAGGTTTCTTCCTGTTAAAAGGGAGTTTTTCCTTCCCACTGTAGCCAAGTGCTTGCTCACAGGGGGTCGTTTTGACCGTTGGGGTTTTACATAATTATTGTATGGCCTTGCCTTACAATATAAAGCGCCTTGGGGCAACTGTTTGTTGTGATTTGGCGCTATATAAATAAAATTGATTGATTGATTGATTGATAACCTCTGTTCTATTGCAACTTGGACATACTTGTATTTATCATTTACCAGCCGGTAGAGTTCCACAAATATGAGAATCCTGTATTATCTAATATTTGTTTTAGCCTCACAAGCCACTGGGACTTGAACTCTCCTTTCTCATGTTGAGTCTTTAATAAACTAAACACAAGGAACAATCATGTATTTCGGCTGCCATTCAGCAGTCTGCACCAAAACCCAGTCAGCCTGCATTCAACCTTTTTTCTCAGCTTGACTCCGCCAGCCTCATCGTACACTGCACAACCGGCAGGATTTTTAGTTACCTTAAGTAGCCTTTTCAGGAATTTGACGTGAAAAGCCTCGAGTAAGGAGATGTCCTCATATCCCCACACCTCTGAGCTGTACAATAAGATTGGTAAAACCAGCTGATCAAACAGCTCCAGCTGGATTTCGACGGAGAGACCTAAGTTTCTACCTTTGCCTTCCGAGCATTCTGCTTGTTCAGATCAAGACTATTTTTCCACCCCAGAGGACGGTTCATATGGATAAAATAAGGTTGTGGCTCGTTGTCTACCTTCCTGAGGTTAAAAACTAGTGTTGTTTGTTTTACTACAACATTTCTCTTAAGATTATTGAGCCGTTTACCGGAGTGGGAGGTTTCTGTCCTCTGTGAGTTTGACAGGTGGACCATCCCAGCTGGGCCGGGCGCTTGACACCAGAAGGTAGAGCTGCTCGGATCAACCCCCCACCTCACTGGCTGCAGTGACCAGACTAATGAACAAAGCCGCAGATACAAGCATCAGAAATGACATTCCTTCATCAGGTATCTGATGTTCCACTATCCAGGAGGAACTCAGAGTTGGGCATCGAGAGGAGGCAGCTGAGGTGGTTCAGGCATCTGGTGAAGCCCAACTGGGAGGAGGAAGACCCAGGATGCCCTGGAGGGATTTGTCAACTGGCTTGGGAACACCTTGGAATCTACCAGACTCAGAGAATGGACAGAAAATGAGTGAGTGAATGTAAAGTTATCAAAGGTCAGCACCCCCCAAGGGTTTCAAGATCAGGTTCTGTGGTCTCCAGACTCACACATTCAAGCTGAACATGACAAGAGAGATCTTCTGAAGTCCAGGCTGATGAATCATCTTTTCGGCACTGAGTTCAATCAGGTAAAACGAGGTGATCGAACCAGGAACCTTCTGCTCTGGAAGCAGGCGGATGAACCCCTGAGGCACCGTGTTGCAACCGCTGAGGGGGTTTTTATTGGAGGTGTTACCTGAAATAAAAAAGACACTGTGGATTCAAAATAAAAGTCAAACTGTGGCAGATGTTTGAGTTTTGTGCATTGGCTGGAGACAGCGTGTGCAGTCGTCTTCAGTGAACACCGTCACGTGACACGGTTTGCTGAACTCTTTGGAATTCGACTGCAGCTTCCTCTCCGTAAAACAACCACACAGCAGAAACCCAACGTGTCGCTTCCTGTTATCTGCTTTGAAAGGAGGCCACATTACGTTAGACGTAAAAAAGACACAGCAGCAGGACGTGTCACATGACCCTTTTATTCACAACAGTGGACAAGATCATCCGTGGGGGGGGACATTGTTTGTGTCTGAGGTTTTCTTGTGTTTGTGAGATTTGTTGAGGTTTGTTGTCATGTGCTGCAAACAGGCGGCAGTGGTTTGTGATGTTCACCTGTCTCAGCGCGCTCACAGGGCCCCACAAATACATAGTTTCAGGTCAACGTGCACAACGCCAGTCGCCAAAAGACAATCAAAAAGGACAAAAACACATTCAGGAGAGACAATGAGTCTGAATTTTAATTACAACTACTGGATAACGGTTAAAGAATTAAACATTTTACATCTGGCAGATGTGTCTGTCCGTCATCTGTGTAATCTGTCTGTCCATCATGAATGAATGTATTTTATTCGGTGTGCACACGCACACATACTTAACCAAAAAGAAATCTCTCATTAAAGAAGAACAAAAAAAAACTTGTAGGCAATTTCCAGTTTTGTGAGGCTGAAAGGGTGCAGGCTGAAGCAAAAGCTTATAAACACCCGCCCCTTTCACCATATATATACATATACACATATATATGAACGCTTATAACAACAAAAACAAAAAAACAAGCATAGACAATATAGAGTAATCAGTGAAAAAAAATATCTCAGCACAACAGAACAAACAATAGTACAACACACAATAAAATAAATGGAACAAACAGGTAACCTGATTCATCATACTATGATAACAAATTATGTTGTTTTTGATAAAGTCTTTTCAAGCCAACTAAAGGACCAGACAATTCAATACTATCACAACAGTTACTCCAAATTTTGACACCTTTTACAGAAAAACCATGACTTTTAATAGTGGTTTGACTCTTTAATCTATCAAATACTAATGTTCCTCTCAAATTATAGCTGGACTCCCTCATTTTGAACAGATCCTGGACATGTTGAGGCAAAAGTTTATTTTAAACTATATACATGATTTGTATATACTATATATATCTATATATCTATATATTTGGATGTCAAGTCGAAGTCAACAAAGACCACTGGTGGTGGATGGCGCGGGTATGGGCTGCAAGGCCAGCAGCCGATCCATACGGCCGTGAGCAGGTGGCACATCTATAAGGGCCGTCAGCAGAGTCAGGAACTTTTCATCAAAGGATGTTGTTGTAAGCCCTCTTTTCCTCAAAGGTGGAGATTCCCTGCTGAATGGTGGCTTTCCAGAGTGGGCGGTTTTGTGCTAGCAGTTTGAGCTCACAAGCAGCAGTGCCACACTTCTTGAGAGAGTCCTTTACAGAGTCTTTGTTGCACTTCCTGGGTCTTCCAACTCCAGGCTCACTGCAGGCCAGCTCACCATAGAATAATTGCTTAGGAGTTCTGTGATTGTTCATATGGATGAGGTGACCTGTCCATTGGAGTTGTTTCTTCACAATAATGCTTTCAACAGATTGACACTTAGATCTGTGTAACACCTCAAAAGTTTCCATTTTATCCTCCCAGGATATCTTCAGAATCTTTCTAAGACAGTGTTGCTGAAAGGCCTCAAGTTGCCGGATGTGGCGGCGGTATGTTTTCCAGCACTCTCCTCCGTCCAGAAGGGTACTTAAGACAACGGCTCAATACACAGCAACTTTCGTAGATGGAGTTATGGTGTGGCTATTGCACACCCTCTTATGGGCGTCCGAAGGATGCGCTAGCCTTTGCAATGCGGCTGGAGATCTCTCTCTATCCAGTTGGGCATCACTCGAACGAATGCTCCCTAAGTACGCGAAAGCAAATGTGTTCTTCAGAAGCTTGCCATCAATACATACTGCTGGATCGATGTACTGTGTGTTAGAGGGGGGCTGGTACAGAACTTTTGTTTTCTTAGTGCTCACACAAAGGCCAAAATGTTGCAAGGCTGCAGACTGCAGTCCTGCCTCGCTGTGGGAGAAAAGAGCAGTCATCAGCAAAGAGTAAATGTTGGACAAGCTGGTGGCTGAATTGGTTTTGACGTGCAGTCTTGAGATATTAAATATGCCGCCATCAGATCTAAACCTGATGTAGACTCCTTGGTCTCTGCAATTAGACAGTCCCTCATCAAGCATAGCGCCAAAAAAGATGATGAACAATATAGGGGCAATCACACAGCCTTTTTTGGCCCCAGTTGTTACTGGAAAGGGGTCGGAGAACCGAGCATCTGCACAGACACGAGCTTGCATATCATCATGGAGTCCCACGAGTATTCTGATAAATTTATCTGGAACACCCTGCTTCCCCAAGATCTAATCTGTCTGTCCATCACCTCTGTCTGTTTATAATCTCTCTCTGTAATCTATCTGTCCATCATCTCTGCAATCTGTTCATCTCCTTCTGTAATCTGTCTGATTAATATCTCTTTGTAATCCTTCTGTCCAGCACCTCTGACTGCAATATGTATATATTTCTCTGTAATCTCTCTGTCCATCATCTCTGTCAGCAATCTGTGTGTTTATTATCACTTCATGTACTCTTTCTGTCCAGCATCTCTGACTGCACTCTGTCTGTCCATCATGTTTGAGTGTAATCTGTCTGTTTATAATATTTCTCTGTAATCTATCTGTCATCATCTCTGCAATTTGTCCATTTATAAGATGTTTCTGTAATGTCTGTCCAGCATCTCTGCAATCTTTCTGTTCATAATCTCTCTGTAATCTATCTGTCCATTGTCTCTGAAACCTGTCCATTATCTCTGTAATCTGTCTGTCCATCACGTCAAGAATCTGTCTGTTTATAATATCTCTCTGTAATATAACTGTCCATCATCTCTCTGACTGTAATCTGTCTGTCCATTCTCACTCTCTGTAATCTTTATGTTTATAATTTCTCTCTGCAATATGTCTGTCCATAATCTATGTAATATGTCTGTTTATAATCTCTCCGTAATCTGCCCATCATCATTCATCTGTCACTGTGTAATCTGTCTGTCCATCATCTCTGTAACCTGTGTATTTATAATCTCTCTCTGTAATATCTGTCCATCATCTCTGCAATCTGTCTGTTTATAATCTCTCTCTGTAATATCTGTCCATCATCTCTGCATTCTGTCTGTTTATAATCTCTCTCTGTAATATAGTGTCCATCATCTCTGCAATCTGTTGATATATAATTTCTCTCTGTGATCTGGTTGTCCATCGTCTCTGTAATATATCTGTCCATCAACTCTGTAATCTGTGTGTCCATCATCTCTCTAATCTGTCTGTTTAGAATCTCTCTCTGTAATATGTCTGTCCAGCATCTCTCTAACTGTAATCTGTCTGTCCATTATCACTATCTGTAATCACTCTGTTTATAATTTGCCTGTGTAATATGTCTGTCCATCCTCTCTGCATCTGTCTGTTCATCGTAATTTGTAATCTGTGTGTTTATAATCTCTCTGTAATCTATATGTCCATCATCTCTGCAATCTTTCTGTTTATAATCTCTCTGTAATCTGTCTGTCCATTGTCTCTGTTATCTGTGCATCATCTCTGTAATCTATCTGTCCATCATCTCTGCAGTCTGTCCATATATAATATCTCACTGTAATCTGTCTGTCCATCATCTCTGTAATCTGTGTGTCCATCATCTCTGTATCTGTGTTTATATCCCTCTCTGTAATCTGTCTGTCCTGCATCCCTCTAACTGTAATCTGTCCAGGATCTCTGTAACTGTAAACTGTCTGTCCGTTATCAGTCTCTATAATCTTTCTGTTTATAATTTCTCTCTGTAATATGTCTGTCCATCATCTCTGTAATATGTCTGTTTATGTCTCTCTCTCTCTCTCTGTAATCTGTCCATCATCTCTCTAATCTGTCTGTTTACAATCTCACTGTGTAATCTGTCTGTCCATAATCTCTGTAACCTATTTATAATCTCTCTCTGTAATCTGCCTGTCCATCATCTCTGCAATCTGACTTTTTATAATATCTCTCTGTAATCTGTCTGTCCATCATCTCTGTAATCTGTGTGTCCATCCTCTCTGCATCTGTCCGTTCATCGTAATCTGTAATCTGTGTGTTTATAATCTCTCTCTCTAATCTATATGTCCATCATCTCTGAAATCTGTTCATCTCCATCTGTCCATCATCCCAATAATCTGTCTTTTTATGATCTCTCTCTGTAATCTGTCTGTCCATTGTCTCTGTTATCTGTGCATCATCTCTGTAATCTGTCTGTCCATCATGGCAATAATCTGTCTGTCTATAATGCCTCTCTGTAATCTATCCTGTCCATCATCTCTGCAGTCTGTCTATATATAAGATCTCACTGTAATCTGTCTGTCCATCATCTCTGTAATCTGTGTGTCCATCATCTTTGTATCTGTCTGTTTATAATCCCTCTCTGTAATCTGTCTGTCCTGCATCCCTCTAACTGTAATCTGTCCAGCATCTCTGTAACTGTAAACTGTCTGTCCGCTATCAGTCTCTATAATCTTTCTGTTTGTAATTTCTCTCTGTAATATGTCGGTCCATCATCTCTGTAATATGTCTGTTTATGTCTCTCTCTCTCTCTCTGTAATCTGTCCATCATCTCTCTAATCTGTCTGTTTACAATCTCACTGTGTAATCTGTCTGTCCATAATCTCTGTAGCCTATTTATAATGTCTCTCTGTAATCTGCCTGTCCATCATCTCTGCAATCTGTCTTTTTATAATATCTCTCTGTAATCTGTCTGTCCATCATCTCTGTAATCTGTGTGTCCATCATCTCTGTAATCTGTCTGTTTATATTCTCTCTCTGTAAGACAGCTGCCCATCATCTCTGCAATCTGTTCATATATAATTTCTCTCTGTAATCTGTTTGTCCATCATCTCTCTAATCTGTGTGTTTATAATCTCTCTCTGTAATACGTCTGTCCATCATCTCTGTAATATGTCTGTTTATAATCTCTCTCTGTCATCTCTCTATTCTGTCTGTTTACAATATCACTGTGTAATCTGTCTGTCCACCATCTCTGTAACCTGTCTATTTATAATATCTCTCTGTAATCTGTTTGTCCATCATCTCTCTAATCTGTGTGTTTATAATCTCTCTCTGTAATACGTCTGTCCATCATCTCTGTAATATGACTGTTTATAATCTCTCTCTGTCATCTCTCTATTCTGTCTGTTTACAATATCACTGTGTAATCTGTCTGTCCACAATATCTGTAACCTGTCTATTTATAATCTCTCACTGTAATCTGTCTGTCCATCATCTCTGTAATTTGTCTGTTTATAATATATCTCTATAATATAGCTGTCCATCATCTCTACAATCTGTTCATATATAATGTCTCTCTGTAATCTGTTTGTCCATCATCTCTGTAATATATCTGTCCATCATCTCTGCAATCTTTGTTTAGAATCTCTCTGTAATCTGTCTGTCCATTGTCTCTGTTATCTGTGCATCATCACTGTAATCTATCTGTCCATCATCTCTGCAGTCTGTCCATATATAATATCTCACTGTAATCTGTCTGTCCATCATCTCTGTATCTGTCTGTTTATAATCCCTCTCTGTAATCTGTCTGTCCTGCATCCCTCTAACTGTAATCTGTCCAGCATCTCTGTAACTGTAAACTGTCTGTCCGTTATTGGTCTCTATAATCTTTCTGTTTGTAATTTCTCTCTGTAATATGTCTGTCCATCATCTCTGTAATATGTCTGTTTATGTCTCTCTCTCTCTCTCTCTCTGTAATCTGTCCATCATCTCTCTAATCTGTCTGTTTACAATCTCACTGTGTAATCTGCCTGTCCATCATCTCTGCAATCTGTCTTTTTATAATATCTCTCTGTAATCTGTCTGTCCATCATCTCGGTAATCTGTGTGTCCATCATCTCTGTAATCTGTCTGTTTATATTCTCTCTGTAATAAAGCTGCCCATCATCTCTGCAATCTGTTCATATATAATTTCTCTCTGTAATCTGTTTGTCCATCATCTCTCTAATCTGTCTGTTTATAATCTCTCTCTGTAATATGTCTGTCCATCATCTCTGTAATATGTATGTTTATAATCTCTCTGTGTCATCTCTCTATTCTGTCTGTTTACAATATCACTATGTGTATAATATCACTATCACATATGGAAGAAAAAATGGCTGCCAATCTGCTCTGGAGTTTAATGTGGCCACAAAAAAATTGATAATTTAACCATCATTCCAGCCAAGCTGAGTCAACATCTCCTGTTCACAAGGTTCTTGGATTTGGGACATGCTAGACCACCCCCAGGTAAACATGAACAATCTCATCCATCACAACCATCCGTGGGGGTAGTAAATCTTGTGATCATATTGCTTTTGGCTGGGGATATTGAAATAAATCCTGGACCTGTCCTGAATACAACCAATTTGGGTGTGGTACAGCTAGCAAGCCACCTGTCACAGCCCTGTTATCCACCTCAGTCAACTGGGCTCCTGTCACCACCGCAGTTAGCAGGGCTACAACAACTGCAGCTACCTGGGTTCCTATCAGAGCTATCCATCCTTCCACCTCTGCTAGCTGGGCCTCCATGTGAGCTAGCTGGGCCCCCACCTCTGCTACCTGGGGCTCTAAATGTGCTAGCCGGGCCTACACCTCTGCTAGTTGGGCCTCCTGCACAGTTAGCCGGGCCTCCAATTCTGCTAGCCGGGCTTCCAACTCTGCTAGCTGGGCCTCCACCTCTGCTACCTTGGCCTTCACCTCTGCTACCTGAGCCTACACCTCTGCTACCTGGGCCTATACCTCTGCTACCTGGACTTACACCTCTGTTACCTGGGCCTACACCTCTGCTACCTGGGCCTATACCTCTGCTACCTGGACTTACACCTCTGTTACCTGGGCCTACATCTTCAGCACAACCAACTGTTCTTCCACCCCCGCAAGCAGAGATTCTACGCCAGAGGGCTGAGGACTTGCTACAGGTAGAGTCCCCTAAGCCTTCCCTGCGGACTGGACCAGTATTTGTTTGGCAAGCTGCAACCAGGCAAGACCTGGGTAAGAAGGACAAAGACCGTAGATTAATACTTGATGCTCAAAATGTGGTTATAAAACAGCAAGCAACGAAAATGTTCCAAACTGTTAATCATGCTAAAGTCCTTTGGGACCCACATGTAAAGCCTAAAGGTTTATTTGGTGGACATATAAATATAAGGAGTTTAGTTTTAAAATCAGAACAAATAGAACAGTTGTTGACCAACTCTAATTTAGATTATCTATGTTTGACAGAAACTTGGTTAACATCAACCTCACCAGCAGGGTTAGTTAATATGGCAGGATATAAAGTATTTAGGTATGATAGATCTTGTGGTAGGGGAGGGGGTGTCTTGATTTATGTATGGGATGTCTTACTCTTACAATGTACGCAAATTGACATTCAAGAAACTTCATTAGAATGTGTTGAAGTTCAAATTACTCTATCACCACAAATGTCCTTTTTGGTGGTGGTTCTGTACAGACCACCAAATACAAAAGATGTATTTTTTGATAAATTGTCTGACATTCTTAAAAGATTTAGCATTATTATGGGAGATTTTAATCTGAACTGGACTGATAAAACAAAAAGGAAAAAACTAAAAAATATCACAACTAAATTTAATATGACACAAATAATTAATAGCCCCACAAGAATTACTAAATCACCTCAAACTTTACTAGACTTAATTTTTACAAATAAACCTGACCGTATTGGAAAAAGTTACAATTTGATAACAGGGTTGTCAGATCATAACTTAACTTTAATTGCTAGGAAGTTACCCAAAACACAGTACAAAAATGAAATGGGTAGCAAGAAACTGATAACGTTTATACCTCGCAAAAATATTAGTGCAATGGAAAATGAAATTATGGAAATATACTGGACAGGTATGAATGTAGGCAAAAACTGTGAAAAAATATGTGAAAACATGATTATAAAGATTAGATCTGTAACTGCATACTATAGTAAAACAAAGCCACTCAAAAATAAGAAAGAACATAATTTACCATGGTTTAATGAGTCAGTTTGGGTGTTGATGAAGAAAAGAGATTATGCCCTAAAAATGTATTTGAAATCAGGCCTCTTAACGAGCCAGTTTATATATACAAATTTAAGAAATAAGATCACTTAAAAATTGAGAGCTGCCAGAGCAAATTTTTTTCTAGAAATAATAAAAGAAGCAAGGGGAAACAATACAGTTCTATGGAAAAATATAGATGAACTCTCAGGTAAGACAAAATTAGCAAATGAAACAATTAAATTAAAAATCCATGGGGAAGATGAACCTGAAAATTATGTAATTGCTGAACATTTTAATTATTACTTTTTAAATTCTGTCTTAGAATTAAGTAAACATTTTAAAAAACGAACACCCCAACCAGATTTTAACGTGCACTGAAAGTTCCTTTAAGCTAAAATCTACAAATGAAACTACTGTGAACAAAGTTCTTTCATCTTTATCAAATTCTAAAGCAAAGGACTTGATACCATATTCCTTAAAAATACAAACAATCTTTTGCATTTCCTTTGACAAAAATAATTAATGGCTCATTTGACGAGTGCACTTTCCCCACTACATTAAAAACTTCAGTTATAATTCCAATTTATAAATCAGGAGATAAGAAAGTTGTGAGCAATTATAGACCAATTAGTATAATTCCTGTCTTCTCAAAAGTTATAGAAAAAATTGTTGCTGAACAGTTGACAGTACATCTTGAAGAAAATGACCTTCTGCATCCTTTGCAGTTCGGCTTCAGAAAAAAATCATTCGACTGAGACAGCTTGTTGTTACCTTCTGGAGTCAATCAAGTTGAGCCTTGATTCAGGAAAGGTGGTTGGCGCTATGTTTTTAGACCTGCGTAAGGCTTTTGACACAGTAAGTCACATGGTGTTATTTTCTAAATTAATAAAGTACAACCTCTCCATGGATACCCTTTGTTGGATAAAATCTTATCTACATGGCCACTCTCAGTGTGTACGTGTTAATGGCGCACTGTCACAGCTGTGAGCGTGCACCATGGGCGTACCACAAGGCTCTGTCCTGGGGCCACTGTTGTTCAGTCTATATATCAATGACCTCCCATCCGTGTGTGATGGTGTAGGTGTGCAGATGTACGCTGATGACACTGTCATTTACACGGATGGGAAGGACTCTGAACAAGTGGCAGCCAAATTATCAGTAGAAATGAACAAAATTTCTGATTGGCTTAATGACTCCTGCCTAACATTGAATGTAGAAAAAACTGCAACAATGTATTTCTCAATAAAACAAAATCTTAAAACCTCCCCCCTGGTGAAAGTGCAGGGTGAAACACTAAAAAATGTCAGAGTTCAAATATTTAGGCATAATTTTGGACTCAAAACTAACGTTTAACAACCATATAAAAAAGGTTTGTCACACGTTGAAATATAACTTGTCAAATTTCAGAGGTATAAGAAATTCGCTGAGCATCCAAAGAGCCAAAATCTACATGAATGCAATGATAATGTCTCACTTAACTTTTGGTATTTCTTACGTCTGTTGTTACGTCTGTTGTTCAAAATTATTAATAATATGGCTCCTCCACCGCTGAAAAGGTTTGCTACATTGACCTCTGACCAGAACAACAAGGTCCACATGCCAGGGTCAGTGTGGCATCCCCAAAAGAAAGACTGCACTCAGCCAATCAGCTTTTTCCTTTAAAACTATAACTGAATTGAATAAATTACCAATAGAGTTAAAACTATGTAAAGACTACACAAAGTTTAGCATTGATTTAAAAAAAAACATTTAATAACGACTCAGACATGTCGCCATTAATAATCTGATGGGGAGGGGATGGGGGGTGCGGGGTGTGTAGTTTATTTGTAATTATATTTATGTAGACTCAGGTGATATAGTGTTTTTTAATGGTTGATTAATATAGAATGTGTTTTAAATGTTTTTGCTATTGTGTATGTACATAGATTGTATTATTAGTGTGCATATAGAGTGCATTGTTTTATGATATGTTTTGTATGTCACAGGGACTGCAGATGGAAATGAGCTTTGAGAGCTATAGTCTGGTACAACGCATCTTTTTAATGTTTTATTGATTAATGCTTTTGTACATGGTCCCTGCCAAATAAACCAAAATAAATAAATAAATAAATAAATACATGTAATCTGTCTGTCCATAATCTCTGTAACCTGTCAATTTATAATCTCTCTCTGTAATCTGTCTGTCCACCATCTCTGAAATCTGTCCGTATATAATATCTCACTGTAATCTGTGTGTCCATCATGTCTATAATCTGTGTTCATCATCTCTGCAATCTGTCTGTTTATAATCTAACTCTGTAAAATAGCTGTCCGTCATCTCTGCAATCTGTTCATATATAATGTCTCTCAGTAATCTTTGTCCATCATCTCTGTAATATATCTGTCCATTATCTCTTTAATCTATCTGTTTATAATCTCTCTCTGTAATATGTCTGTCCATCATCTCTGTAATATGTCTGTTTATAATCTCTCTCTCTGTAATCTGTCTGTCCACCATCTCTGAAATCTGTCCATATATAATATCTCACTGTAATCTGTGTGTCCATCATCTCTATAATCTGTGTTCATCGTCTCTGCAATCTGTCTTTTTATAATCTCTCTCTGTAATCTATCTGTCCATCATCTCTGCAGTCGGTCCACATATAATATCTCACTGTAATCTGTCTGTCCATCATATCTGTAATCTGTGTGTCCATCATATCTGTAATTTGTAATTTGTTTATAATATATCTCTGTAATATAACTGTCCATCATCTCTGCAATCTGTTCATATATAATGTCTCTCTGTAATCTGTTTGTCCATCATCTCTGTAATCTGTGTGTCCATCATCTCTCTAATCTGTCTGTTTAGAATCTCTCTCTGTGATATGTGTGTCAAACATCTCTCTAACTGTAATCTGTCCAACATCTCTCTAACTGTAATCTGTCTGTCTGTTGTCATTCTCTGTAATCTTTCTGTTCATGATTTCTCTCTGTAACATGTCTGTCCATCCTCTCTGCAATCTGTCTGTCCATCATGTCTGTAATCTGTCTGTTTATAATATCTCTGTAATCTGTGTCCATCATCTCTGTAATATGTCTGTTTATAATATCTCTCTGTAATCTGTCTGTCCAGCATCCCTCTAACTGTAATCTGTCCAGCATCTCTCTAACTGTAAACTCTGTTATCACTCTCTGTAATATTTCTGTCTCTCTGTAATCTGTCTGTCCATCGTCTCTCTAATCTGTCTGTCCAGCAACTCTGACTGTAATCTGACTGTTTATAATCTATCTCTGTAATCTGTCTGTCCATCATCTCTGTAATGTATCTGTCCAGCATCTCTGACTGGAATCTGTCTGTCCATTATCACTCTCTGTTATCTTTCTGTTCATAATTTCTCTGTTATATATCTGTCCATCATCTCTGTCATCTGTTTATAATCTCTCTCTTTCATATGTCTGCCCATCATCTCTCTCTGTAATCTGTCTGTTTATAATCACTCTATGTAATTGTATGTCCACTCTCTCTAACTGTAATCTGTCTGTCCATCATCTCTGAGTGTAATCTGTTTCTAATCTCTGTGATCCTGTCTGTCCACCATCTCTGTAATCTGTCTGTCAGCATCTCTGACTGTAATCTGTCCATCCAATATCTCTCTCTGTAATCTGTCTGTCCAGCATCTCTGACTGTAATCTGTCCAGCCAGTATCTCTCTGTCTGTTATATTTCTGTTTATAATCTCTCTGCAATGTGCCTGTCCATCATCTCTGTCTGTATCCTGTCTGTTTTAATCACTCTATGTAATCTGTATTTCCAGTATCTCTAACTGTAATCTCTCTGTCCACCATCTCTGAGTGTAATCCGTCGGTTTATAATCTCTCTCTGTATTCTTTCTGTCCAGCATCTCAGACTGTAATCTGTCTGTCCATCATCTCTTGTCTTTAATCTGTGTGTTTATAATCTCTCTCTGTTATCGGTCTGTCCAGCATCTCCGACTGTAATGTGTCTATCATCCCTGTTATCTGTCTGTATATAATCTCTCTGTAATCTATCGATACATCATCTCTGCCATCTGTCCATTTTTAGTCTCCCTCTGTAATCTGTCTGTCCAGCATATCTGTAATATGTCTGTCCATCATCTGTGTAATCGGTCTGTTTATAATTTCCCTCTGTAATCTGCCAGTCCATCAACTCTGTCATCTGTCTGTCCATCACCTCTGCAATGTATGTGCATCATCTCTGCTATATGTTTATAATCTCTCTCTGTAATTTGATAGTTGATCATTTGTGCAATCTGTCTGTCCATTATCTCTGCAAATTGTCTGTTTACAATCTCTCTCTGTATCTATCTATCACCTCTGCCATCTATCTGTTTATAGTCTCTCTCTGTATTCTGTCTGTCCATTGTCTCTGTAATATGTCTGTCCATGATCTCTGTAATCGGTCTGTTTATAATCTCTCTTTATAATCTGCCTGCCCATCAGCTCTGTAATCTGTCTGTTTCAAATATCTCTCTGTCATATGCTTGTCCATCATCTCTGTAATCTGTCTGTTTATAATGTCTTGTGATCTGTATGTGCATCCTCTCTGCTATCTGTTTATAATCTGTTTCTGTAATCTTTTAGTCGATCGTTTCTGCAATCTGTTTGTCCATCATCTCTGTAATCTGTCTGTTTATAATCTCTGTGTGATCTGTCTGTCCATCGTCTCTGTAATCTGTCCATCATCTCTGTAATCTGTCTGTTTATAATGTCTCGTTGTGATCTGTATGTGCATCATCTCTGCTATCTGTTTATAATCTGTTTCTGTAATCTTTTAGTTGATCGTTTCTGCAATCTGTTTGTCCATCGTCTCTGTAATCTGTCTGTTTAAAATCTCTCTTTGTAATCTGTCTGTCCATCATCTCTCTAATCTGTCTGTTTATAATCTCTGTGTGATCTGTCTGTCCATCGTCTCTGTAATCTGTCCATCATCTCTGTAATGTGACTGTTTATAATCTCTCTCTGTAATATGTCTGTACATTGTCTTTGCAATTTGTCTGTCCATCATCTCTGTAATGTCTGTTTATAATCTCTAACTGTAATATGTCTGTACATTGTCTCTGCAATTTGTCTGTTTCATCATATCTGTAATCTGTCTATCAATAATCTCTGTAATCTGTGTGTCCATCATCTCTCTAATCTTTCTGTTTATAATCTCTCTGTAATCTGGCTGTCCATCATCTCTGTAATCTGTCTGTTTATAATCTCTCTCTCTGTAATCTTGTTGTCCATCGTCTCTGTAATCAGTCTATTTATGATCTCTCTGTGTAATCTGTCTGTCCATCATCTCTATAATATGACTGTACATCTGTGTCCATCATCTCAATAATCTGTCTTTTTATAATGTCTCTCTGAAATCTGTCTGTACATCATCTCTGTAATGTATCTGTCCATCATCTCTGTAATCTGGTTTGTTTATAATATCTCTCTGTAATCTGTCTGTCCATCATTTCTGTAATCTGTTTGTTTCAAATCTCTCTCTGTAATTTGTGTCTCTATCATCTCTGTCATCTGTCTGTCCATAACCTCTGTAATCTGTATGTCCATCATATCTGTAATATGTCTGTTTATAATCTCTATCTGTAATCTGTCTGTCAGTCATCTCTGTCTGTATTCTGTCTGTTTTAATCACTCTATGTAATCTGTATGTCCAGTATCTCTAACTGTAACTCTCTGTCCACCATCTCTGAGTGTAATCTGTTGGTTTGTAATCTCTCTCTGTATACTTTCTGTCCAGACTGTAATCTGTCTGTCCATCATCTCTTGTCTTTAATCTGTCTGTTTATAATCTCTCTCTGTTATCTGTCTGTCCAGCATCTCCGACTGTAATATGTCTGTCTATCATCCCTGTTATCTGTCTGTATATAATCTCTCTGTAATCTATCTATACATCATCTCTGCCATCTGTCCATTTTTAGTCTCCCTCTGTAATCTGTCTGTTTGGGTATCTGTAATATGTGTCTGTCATCTGTGTAATCGGTCTGTTTATAATCTCTCTCTGTAATTTGATAGTTGATCATTTCTGCAATCTGTCTGTCCATCATCTCTGCAATTTGTCTGTTTATAATCTCTGTAATGTATCTATCCATCACCTCTGCCATCTATCCGTTTATAGTCTCTCTCTGTAATCTCTGTCCATTGTCTCTGTAATATGTCTGTCCAATATCTCTGTAATCGTCTGTTTATAATCTCTCTTTATAATCTGCCTGTCCATCAGCTCTGTAATCTGTCTGTTTCAAATATCTCTGTCATATGCTTCTCCATCATCTCAGTAATCTGTCTGTTTATAATGTCTCGTTGTGATCTGTATGTGCATCATGTCTGCTCTGTTTCAAATCTGTTTCTGTAATCTTTTGGTTGATCATTTCTGCAATCTGTTTGTCCATCATCTCTGTAATCTATCTGTTTAAAATCTCTCTCTGTAATCTGTCTGTCCATCATCTCTCTAATCTGTCTGTTTATAATCTGTGTGATCTGTCTGTCCATCGTCTCTGTAATCTGTCCATCATCTCTGTAATCTTGTTTGTTTATAATATCTCTCTGTAATCTGTCTCTCTATCATCTCTGTTGTCTGTCTGTCCATAACCTCTGTAATCTGTATGTCCATCATATCTGTAATATGTCTGTTTATAATCTCTATCTGTCTGTCAGAACTGTAATTTGTCTGTCCATTATCTCTCTCTGTAATGTTTCTGTTTATGTTTGTAATCGATTTGTCCATCATTTCTGTAATCTGTCTGTTTATAATCTCTCTCTCTCTCTGTAATCTGTCTGTCCAGCAACTCTAACTGTAATTTTACTGTTTATATGATCTCTCTGTAATCTGTCTGTCCATCATCTCTGTAATGTATCTGTCCTGACTGTAATCTGTCTGTCCATTATCACTCTGTTATCTTTCTGTTCATAATTTCTCTCTGTCATATGTCTGTCCATCATCTCTCTCTGTAATCTGTGTGTTTACAATCACTCTATGTAATTGTATGCCCAGTGTCTCTAATTGTAATCTGTCTGTCCATCACCTCTGAGTGTAATCTGTCTGTTTATAATCTCTGTAATCCTGTCTGTCCATCATCTCTGCAATCTGTCTGTCCAGCATCTCAGACTGTAATCTGTCTGTCCATCATCTCTTGTCTTTAATCTGTCTGTTTATAATCTCTCTCTGTTATCTGTTTGTCCATCATCTCCGACTGTAATATGTCTGCCTATCATCCCTTTTATCTGTATATAATCTGTCTCTGTAATCTGTCTGTTCATCTGTAATATTTCTGTCCATCATCCCAGTCATCTGCCTGTTTATAATTTCTCTCTGTAATGTGTCTGTCTAGTATCTCTGACTGTAATCTGTCTGTCCATTATCTTTCTGTGTGTGTTTATCTCTCTGTAACCTATCTTCCCATCATCTCTGCAATCTGTCCATTTATAATCTCTCTCTGTAATCTTTCTGTCCATCATCTCTCTTGGTCATCTTTCTGTTTATAATCTCTCTCTGTAGTCTTTCTGTCTATAAAATCTCTCTGTAATCTATCTGTACATCATCTCCCTAATCTGTCTGTTTTTAATCTCTCTCTGTAATCTGTCTGTCCATCGTCTCTGTAATCTGTCCATCATCTCTGTTATCTGCCTGTCCATTATCTCAATAATCTGTGTGTTTATAATATCTCTCTGTAATCTCTTTGTCCATCATCTCTGCAATCTGTCCATTTATAATCGCTCTCTGTAATCTGTTTGTCCATCATTTCTCTCTGTAATCTTTCTGTTTATAATCTCTCTCTGTAATCTGTCTATCCATCATCTGTGAAATCTGTCTGTTTATAATCACTCTGTAATATGTATGTACAATGTCTCTGTAATATGTCCATCATCTCTGTAATCGGTCCATTATTTTAGTAATCTGTGTGTTTGTAATATCTCTCTGTAATATATCCGTCCATCATCTCTGCAATCTGACCATTTATAATCTCTCTCTCTGTATTCTGTCTGCCCATCATCTCTCTAATCTGTCTGTTTATAATCTCTCTCTGTAATCTGTCTGTTCATCATCTCTGTAATATTTCTGTCCATCATCCCGGTAATCTTCTTGTTTATAGTCTCTCTCTGTAATGTACTCTACTGGTCTCTACTGGTGGTTGGCTGTCACTGCGGTATTGTATCACTTCCTGTTCCGGAGCACAGCGGTGTTTTGCTGTATCTGTTAGCTGTTTAATCTGCGTAGTTAGATTGATCTAGATAACTAGATAACGATTTGTTTCACAGTGTAATCTTCACGTGCCTTAACTAAAGCACTCCCTCTGCTGAATCACCTCACCTTTGTGTGTTTTTAGGAATCCGCTAGCTTAGCGCAGCTACTAGCTCTTAGCCGGTTTAGCATGGCGGCTTCTCCTGTCTCTCCCACACTTTTCTGCTCTGGGTGTGAAATGTTTAGTTATTCCTCGGCCTCCTTTAGCAGTAATGGTACTTGTAATAAGTGTAGCTTATTCGTAGCTTTGGAGGCCAGGCTGGGTGAATTGGAGACTCGGCTCCGCACCTTGGAAAATCCTACAGCTAGCCAGGCCCATGTTGTTGTTGCGGACCAAGGTAGCTTAGCCGCCGTTAGCTGTCCCCCAGCAGATCCCGAGCAGCCGGGAAAGCAGGCCGACTGGGTGACTGTGAGGAAGAAGCGTAGTTCCAAACAGAAGCCCCCTGTACACCACCAACCCGTTCACATCTCTAACCGTTTTTCCCCACTCGGCGACACACCCGCCGAGGAACAAACTCTGGTTATTGGCGACTCTGTTTTGAGAAATGTGAATTTAGCGATACCAGCAACCATAGTCAAACGTCTTCCAGGGGCCAGTGCAGGTGACACTGAAGGAAATTTGAAACTGCTAGCTAAGGCTAAGCGTAAATTTGATAAGATTGTAATTCACATCGGCAGTAATGACACCCAGTTACGCCAATCGGAGGTCACTAAAATTAATATTGAATCGGTGTGTAACTTTGCAAAAACAATGTCGGACTCTGTAGTTTTCTCTGGGCCCCTCCCCAATCGGACCGGGAGTGACATGTTTAGCCGCATGTTCTCCTTGAATTGCTGGCTGTCTGAGTGGTGTCCAAAAAAAGAGGTGGGCTTCATAGATAATTGGCAAACTTCTGGGGAAAACCTGGTCTTGTTAGGAGAGACAGCATCCATCCCACTTTGGATGGAGCAACTCTCATTTCTAGAAATCTGGCCAATTTTCTTAAATCCTCCAAACTGTGACTATCCAGGGTTGGGACCAGGAAGCAGAGTTGTAGTCTTACACACCTCTCTGTAGCTTCTCTCCCCCTGCCATCCCCTCATTACCCCATCCCCGTAGAGACGGTGCCTGCTCCCAGACCACCAACAACCAGTAAAAATCTATTTAAGCATAAAAATTCAAAAAGAAAAAGTAATATAGCACCTTCAACTGCACCACAGACTAAAACAGTTAAATGTGGTCTATTAAACATTAGATCTCTCTCTTCTAAGTCCCTGTTAGTAAATGATATAATAATTGATCAACATATTGATTTATTCTGCCTTACAGAAACCTGGTTACAGCAGGATGAATATGTTAGTTTAAATGAGTCAACACCCCCGAGTCACACTAACTGTCAGAATGCTCGTAGCACAGGCTGAGGGGGAGGATTAGCAGCAATCTTCCACTCCAGCTTATTAATTAATCAAAAACCCAGACAGAGCTTTAATTCATTTGAAAACTTGACTCTTAGTCTTGTCCATCCAAATTGGAAGTCCCAAAAACCAATTTTATTTGTTGTTATCTATCGTCCACCTGGTCGTTACTGTGAGTTTCTCTGTGAATTTTCAGACCTTTTGTCTGACTTAGTGCTTAGCTCAGATAAGATAATTATAGTGGGTGATTTTAACATCCACACAGATGCTGAGAATGACAGCCTCAACACTGCATTTAATCTATTATTAGACTCAATTGGCTTTGCTCAAAATGTAAATGAGTCCACCCACCACTTTAATCATACTTTAGATCTTGTTTTGACTTATGGTATGGAAATTAAAGACTTAACAGTATTCCCTGAAAACCCCCTGTTGTCTGATCATTTCTTAATAACATTTACATTTACTCTGATGGACTACCCAGCAGTGGGGAATAAGTTTCATTACAGTAGAAGTCTTTCAGAAAGTGCTGTAACTAGGTTTAAGGATATGATTCCTTCTTTGTTATGTTCTTCAATGCTATATACCAACACAGTGCAGAGTAGCTACCTAAACTCTGTGAGTGAGATAGATTATCTCGTCAATAGTTTTACATCCTCATTGAGCACAACTTTGGACGCTGTAGCTCCTCTGAAAAAGAGAGCCTTAAATCAGAAGTGCCTGACTCCGTGGTATAACTCACAAAGTCGCAGCTTAAAGCAGATAACCCGTAAGTTGGAGAGGAAATGGCGTCTCACTAATTTAGAAGATGTTCACTTAGCCTGGAAAAAGAGTCTGTTGCTCTATAAAAAATCCCTCCGTAAAGCTAGGACATCTTACTACTCATCGCTAACTGAAGAAAATAAGAACAACCCCAGGTTTCTTTTCAGCACTGTAGCCAAATTTAAGACTGCCCCTCCCTGAGCCTGGTTCTGCTGGAGGTTTCTTCCTGTTAAAAGGGAGTTTTTCCTTCCCATTGTCACCAAGTGCTTGCTCAAATGGGGTCGTTTTGACCGTTGGGGTTTTTCTGTAATTATTGTATGGCTTTTGCCTTACAATATAAAGCGCCTTGGGGTGACTGTTTGTTGTGATTTGGCGCTATATAAATAAAATTGATTTGATTTGATTTATCACAGCGCCGTTACACTGTGCCCTGCTCTCAGGCAGTTTTCTAATCCAGCCAGGCTGTCTGTGCTCTGCCTGTTCCCCCCTACACCGCCGGCAGAGAGCTGAGCAGAACAGCACTGCAGCTCAGAGATAGAGAGTTAAAAAAAAAAAAAAAACCCTCCGTCAAAGTCTTCCAATGAAAAGAGCCCAGAGGCTTTATTTTAAAATTGAAAATCTTCATGTTTCCAAAGTTTTCTCAAACAATGATGTGAGAGTGAAGTGTGTTGTTCCCACACACACACACACACACACACACACACACACACACACACACACACACACACACACACACACACACACAGAAAGTGTGAACAGCAGACGCTACACACTGTAAAAAAGCAGTGAAGCAATTTTAATCAACTATCTTCTTCACCACAGCCTCAGTGAAACAGTAAAGCGTGAAAAACTGATTCAGAAAGTTTTTCATCCATTTTTCATCATTAAAAGAGCAGATTTACTTCTTTACTTCTTCCAGGTACTTGCAGAATTATTATTTTTTTCATTTTCTTTTTATTGTTGTTGTTTCTGCACCAGTGACCCCAAATCAAATTACTTGTATGTGAAAACTTACTTGGCAATGAATTAGTTCAGATTTATCTCTTGTTCAAACAAGACAATTAGGGGTTATATTGTTTTTAAAAAAAGTATGCAATCCCACTCAAAAATGTTGAAAAAACAAAACAAAACCCTAAACTGTCAACATGACAGAAAAACTCTGCCTGTGTTACTGGATTAAAGGTACAGTGTGTCATTTTTAAAGAAGAGGAGAGCAAATGTTATGTCCATCAAATATTAATGTGTTTTAAACTTTTCAGTGTTATTTATTTTCTTAACTTAGAAAAATGCAAAAAAGAACTTTGATATTACAACATAAGTGTCATTTTTTTGTCTATTATTCTTGTTTTCAATGCATCTAAAACCAGTCAAAATGACACGTAACGCACGGCACCTCGGGCGATAATATCAATCAATCAATCAATCAATCAATTTTATTTATATAGCGCCAAATCACAACAAACAGTTGCCCCAAGGCGCTTTATATTGTATATTGTAACCCCAACGGTCAAAACGACCCCCTGTGAGCAAGCACTTGGCGACAGTGGGAAGGAAAAACTCCCTTTTAACAGGAAGAAACCTCCAGCAGAACCAGGCTCAGGGAGGGGCAGTCTTCTGCTGGGACTGGTTGGGGCTGAGGGGAGAGAACCAGGAAAAAGACATGCTGTGGAGGGGAGCAGAGATCGATCACTAATGATTAAATGCAGAGTGGTGCATACAGAGCAAAAAGAGAAAGAAACAGTGCATCATGGGAACCCCCCAGCAGTCTACATCTATAGCAGCATAACTAAGGGATGGTTCAGGGTCACCTGATCCAGCCCTAACTATAAGCTTTAGCAAAAAGGAAAGTTTTAAGCCTAATCTTAAAAGTAGAGAGGGTGTCTGTCTCCCTGATCTGAATTGGGAGCTGGTTCCACAGGAGAGGAGCCTGAAAGCTAAAGGCTCTGCCTCCCATTCTACTCTTACAAACCCTAGGAACTACAAGTAAGCCTGCAGTCTGAGAGCGAAGCGCTCTATTGGGGTGATATGGTACTACGAAGTCCCTAAGATAAGATGGGACCTGATTATTCAAAACCTTATAAGTAAGAAGAAGAATTTGTGCTTTGAATGACATATCCTGATCAAAAATGACTCCAAGATTTCTCACAGTATTACTAGAGGTCAGGGTAATGCCATCCAGAGTAAGGATCTGGTTAGACACCATGTTTCTAAGATTTGTGGGGCCAAGTACAATAACTTCAGTTTTATCTGAGTTTAAAAGCAGGAAATTAGAGGTCATCCATGTCTTTATGTCTGTAAGACAATCCTGCAGTTTAGCTAATTGGTGTGTGTCCTCTGGCTTCAAGGATAGATAAAGCTGGGTATCATCTGCGTAACAATGAAAATTTAAGCAATGCTGTCTAATAATACTGCCTAAGGGAAGCATGTATAAAGTGAATAAAATTGGTCCTAGCACAGAACCTTGTGGAACTCCATAATTAACTTTAGTCTGTGAAGAAGATTCCCCATTTACATGAACAAACTGTAATCTATTAGATAAATATGATTCAAACCACCGCAGCGCAATGCCTTTAATACCTATGGCATGCTCTAATCTCTGTAATAAAATTTTATGGTCAACAGTATCAAAAGCAGCACTGAGGTCTAACAGAACAAGCACAGAGATGAGTCCACTGTCTGAGGCCATAAGAAGATCATTTGTAACCTTCACTAATGCTGTTTCTGTACTATGATGAATTCTAAAACCTGACTGAAACTCTTCAAATAGACCATTCCTCTGCAGATGATCAGTTAGCTGTATTACAACTACCCTTTCAAGAATTTTTGAGAGAAAAGGAAGGTTGGAGATTGGCCTATAATTAGCTAAGATAGCTGGGTCAAGTGATGGCTTTTTAAGTAATGGTTTAATTACTGCCACCTTAAAAGCCTGTGGTACATAGCCAACTAACAAAGATAGATTGATCATATTTAAGATCGAAGCATTAAATAATGGTAGGGCTTCCTTGAGCAGCCTGGTAGGAATGGGGTCTAATAGACATGTTGATGGTTTGGATGAAGTAACTAATGAAAATAACTCAGACAGAACAATCTGAGAGAAAGAGTCTAACCAAATACCGGCATCACTGAAAGCAGCCAAAGATAACGAAACGTCTTTGGGATGATTATGAGTAATTTTTTCTCTAATAGTTAAAATTTTATTAGCAAAAAAAGTCATGAAGTCATTACTAGTTAAAGTTAAAGGAATACTCGGCTCAATAGAGCTCTGACTCTTTGCCAGCCTGGCTACAGTGCTGAAAAGAAACCTGGGGTTGTTCTTATTTTCTTCAATTAGTGATGAGTAGTAAGATGTCCTAGCTTTACGGAGGGCTTTTTTATAGAGCAACAGACTCTTTTTCCAGGCTAAGTGAAGATCTTCTAAATTAGTGAGACGCCATTTCCTCTCCAACTTACGAGTTATCTGCTTTAAGCTGCGAGTTTGTGAGTTATACCATGGAGTCAGGCACTTCTGATTTAAAGCTCTCTTTTTCAGAGGAGCTACAGCATCCAAAGTTGTCTTCAATGAGGATGTAAAACTATTGACGAGATACTCTATCTCACTTACAGAGTTTAGGTAGCTACTCTGCCCTGTGTTGGTATAT
This sequence comes from Thalassophryne amazonica, assembly GCF_902500255.1. Classification (NCBI taxonomy): domain Eukaryota; kingdom Metazoa; phylum Chordata; class Actinopteri; order Batrachoidiformes; family Batrachoididae; genus Thalassophryne; species Thalassophryne amazonica. Next base: position 41,862 of record NW_022986339.1, on the reverse strand, counting down.
GGCATTAGAGAACATAAAGAAGGAATCATATCCTTAAACCTAGTTACAGTGCTTTCTGAAAGACTTCTACTGTAATGAAACTTATTCCCCACTGCTGGGTAGTCCATCAGAGTAAATGTAAATGTTATTAAGAAATGATCAGACAGAAGGGAGTTTTCAGGGAATACTGTTAAGTCTTCAATTTCCATACCATAAGTCAGAACAAGATCTAAGATATGATTAAAGTGGTGGGTGGACTCATTTACATTTTGAGCAAAGCCAACTGAGTCTAATAATAGATTAAATGCAGTGCTGAGGCTGTCATTCTCAGCATCTGTGTGGATGTTAAAATCGCCCAGTATAATTATCTTATCTGAGCTAAGCACTAAGTCAGACAAAAGGTCCGAACATCCACAGAGAAACTCACAGTAACGACCAGGAGGACGATAGATAACAACAAATAAAACTGTTTTTTGGGACTTCCAATTTGGATGGACAAGACTAAGAGTCAAGCTTTCAAATGAATTAAAGCTCTGTCTGGATTTTTGATTAATTAATAAGCTGGAATGGAAGATTGCTGCTAATCCTCCTCCTCGGCCCGTGCTACGAGCATTCTGGCAGTTAGTGTGACTCGGGGGTGTTGACTCATTTAAACATTAATAGCCAACAGCACTGCTATACTAAAAATTTCTGCGGAGAACCCTGACAGACAATAACATAATAACAGACATTAACATAATAAAAGCCAACATAATAAAAGCCAACAACATAAAGCCTCGGTTCCAACGAATAATAAGCCATGAATAATGAGCCACGCATGGGTGTGTCAGTGATTACTTGAAGAATGATCCATGTGTTAAGCCATTACGTATCTGCTACTAAGACACCTCTATGTCCATCTATGTGCCTCTCTGTCCCTCTATGTGCCTCTCTGTACCTCTATGTGCCCTTATGTGCCTCTGTGTGCCTCTCTGTTGTTGTGATTTGGCGCTATATAAATAAAATTGATTTATGTGCCTCTCTGTACCTCTATGTGCCTCTGTGTGCCTCTCTGTACCTCTGTGTGCCTCTCTGTACCGCTATGTGCCTCTCTGTACCTCTATGTGCCTCTGTGTGTCTCTCTGTACCTCTGTGTGCCTCTCTGTACCTATATGTGCCTCTCTGTACCTCTATGTGCCCTTATGTGCCTCTCTGTACTTCTATGTGCCTCTCTGTCCCTCTATGTGCCTCTGTACCTCTATGTGCCTCTCTGTACGTCTATGTGCCTCTCTGTCCCTCTATGTGCCTCTCTGTACCTCTATGTGCCCTTATGTGCCTCTCTGTACCTCTATGTGCCTCTCTGTACCTCTATGTGACCTTATGTGCCTCTCTGTACCTCTATGTGCCTCTCTGTCCCTCTATGGGTCTCTTTGTTCCTCGCACGTGCCTTTAGTGAGCCACGACCGACCTGTCATTTGAGCCTTGTCCAGCCTCGAGTGGCTCATGTCGCCACATATGATTCACGTCAAACCACATATGATCCATGTAGCGCCATGATAATGCAACACTGGTGCACATTTAGACATGGGTTTGGTCCAAACCTCCAGCCCTCCCACACTTGGTCCCTTTAAAGTTTGGGTTTTCAATTCACAGCATATATTCAAGATGTTGTCACATTTTTTAAATGCAGTCCAAAAAAAAAAACAACAACACTGCACTGAGTGAGTGCACATTGCCACAACTGACAGACAGACAGACAGACAGACAGATAGATAGATAGATAGATAGATAATCTTTTTATATGTGTATTGATGAGAAACCAAATGAGTCACGACCAGCTCACACTCACTATGTGGTCTCAAAACAAACACACTGAAAGAATGTTTTTACACCAAAACTGTCAC